>NW_024711663.1:0-16860 GCF_018991925.1 Homarus americanus | reverse complement strand
AGAAGTCTGCGTGCTTTATTGGGCTAATGAAATATATATGGATCCTCGTTTTTCGAAGCTGCATTTGGTAAAACGTTGCTCTGTTCACCTAAGCGGCACGGGTGGTCCCCAATAGTGGTTCGCAGAGCCATAAGCTCGTTGAACAGGCTTTGTGTGAAATATAGCAGAGTCTAGGACTGCTTTTATTGTCCTAGTGGCCCAGAGGTAGCTTTCTCCGGTCACAATTATAGGATTGTGGGTTCAAATCCTGGAGGGGTGAGGTGTTGATTATATGTAGAAGTCCGCGTCCTTTTTTGGGCTAATGAAATATATATGGATCCTCGTGTTTCGAAGCCAGATTTGGTAAAACGTTGACCTGATCACCTAAGCGGCACGGTGGTCCCCATTAGAGGTTCATGGCGCCATAAGGTCGTTGAACAGGCTTTGTGTGAAATATAGTAGAGTCTAGGACTGCTTTTATTGTCCTGGTGGCCCAGAGGTAGCATACCCCGGTCACAATTATAAGATCGTGGGTTTGAATCCTGGTAGGGTGAGGTGTTGATTATATGTAGACGTCCGAGTGATTTATTGGGCTAATGAAATATATATGGATCCTCGTGTTTCCAAGCCGGATTTGGTAAAATGTTGCTCTGATTAACTAAGCGGCACGGGTGGTCCCTATTAGAGGTTCATGGCGCCATAAGGTCGTTGAACAGTCTTTGTGTGAAATATAGTAGAGTCTAGGACTGCTTTTATTGTCCTGGTGGCCCAGAGGTAGCGTCCCCCGGTCACAATTATAAGACCGTGGGTTCAAATCCTGGTGGGGTGAGGTGTTGATTATATGTAGAAGTCTGCGTGCTTTATTGGGCTAATGAAATATATATGGATCCTCGTTTTTCGAAGCTGCATTTGGTAAAACGTTGCTCTGTTCACCTAAGCGGCACGGGTGGTCCCCAATAGTGGTTCGCAGCGCCATAAGCTCGTTGAACAGGCTTTGTGTGAAATATACCAGAGTCTAGGACTGCATTTCTTGTCCTGGTGGCCCAGAGGTAGCGTTCCCCGGTCACAATTATAAGATCGTGGGTTCAAATCTTGGTGGGGTGAAGTGTTGATTATATGTAGAAGTCTGCTTGCTTTATTGGGCAAATGAAATATTTATGGATCCTCCTTGTTTCGATGCCGCATTTGGTAAAACGTTGCTCTGATCACCTAAGCGGCACGGGTGGTCCCCATTAGAGGTTCACGGTGCCACAAGCCCGTTGAACAGGCTTTGTGTGAAATATAGCAGAGTCTAGGAATGATTTTATTGTCCTGGTGGCCCAGAGGTAGCATTCACCGGTCACAATTATAAGATCGTGGGTTCAAATCCTGGTGAGGTGAGGTGTTGATTATATGTAGAAGTCCGCCGGCTTTATTGGGCTAATGAAATATAAATGGATCCTCGGGTTTCGAAGCCGCATTTGGTAAAACGTTGCTCTGATCACCTAAGCGGCACGGGTGGTCCCCATTAGAGGTTCACGGCGCCATAAGCTCGTTGAACAGGCCTTGTGTGAAATATAGCAGGGTCTAGGAATGCTTATAGTTTCCTGGTGGCCCTGAGGTAACGTCTCCCGGTCACAATTATAAGACCATGGGTTCAAATCCTGGTGGGGTGAGGTGTTGATTATATGAAGAAGTCCGCGTGCTTTATTGGGCTAATGAAATATATATGGATCCCCGTGTTTCGAAGCCGCATTTGGTAAAACGTTGCTATGATCACCTAAGCGGCATGGGTGGTCCCCATTAGAGGTTCACGGAGCCATAAGCTCGTTGAACAGGCTTTGTGTGAAAAATAGCAGAGTCTAGGACTGCTTTTAATGTCCTGGTGGCCCAGAGGTAGCGTTCCCCGGTCACAATTATAAGATCGTGGGTTCAAATCCTGGTGGGGTGAGGTGTTGATTAAATGTAGAAGTCCGCATGCTTTATTGGGCTAATGAAATATATATGGATCCTTCTTCTTTCGAAGCCGCATTTGGTAAAATGTTGTTTTGATCACCTAAGCGGCACTCGTGGTCCCCATTAGGGGTTCACGGCGCCATAAGCTCGTTGAACAGGCTTTGTGTGAAATATAGCAGAGTTTAGGACTGCTTTTATTGTCCTGGAGGACCAGAGGTAGCGTTCCCCGGTCACAATTATAAGATCGTGGGTTCAAATCCTGGTGGGGTGAGGTGTTGATTAAATGTAGAAGTTCGCGTGCTTTATTGGGCTAATGAAATATACATGGATCCTCGGGTTTCGAAGCCGCATTTGGAAAAATTTTGCTCTGATCACCTAAGCGGCACGGGTTAGTCCCCATTAGAGGTTCACGGCGCCATAAGCTCGTTGAACAGGCTTTGTGTGAAATATAGCGGAGTCTAGGAATGCTTTAGTGTCCTAGTGGCCCAGAGGTAGCGTTCCCCGGTCACAATTAGAAGGTCGTGGGTTCGAATCCTGGTGGGGTGAGGTGTTGATTATATGAAGAAGTCCGCGTGCTTTATTGGGCTAATGAAATATATATGGATCCTCGTGTTTCGAAGCCGCATTTGGTAAAACGTTGCTCTGATCACCTAAGCGGCACGGGTGGTCCCCATTAGAGGTTCACGACGCCATAAGCTCGTTGAACAGGCTTTGTGTTAAATATAGCAGAGTCTAGGACTGCTTTTATTGTCCTGGAGGCCCAGAAGTAGCGTCCCCCGGTCACAATTATAAGATCGTGAGTTCAAATCCTGGTGGGGTGAGGTGTTGATTATATGTAGAAGTCCGCGTGCTTTATTGGGCTAATGAAATATATATGGATCCGCGTGTTTCGAAGCCGCATTTGGTAAAACGTTGCTCTGATCACCTAAGCGGCATGGGTGGTCCCCATTAGAGGTTCACGGCGCCAAAAGCTCGTTGAACAGTCTTTGTGTGAAATATAGCAGAGTCTAGGACTGCTTTTCGTGTCCTGGTGGCCCAGAGGTAGCATTCCACGGTCACAATTATAAGATCGTGGGTTCAAATCCTGGTGGGGTGAGGTGTTGATTATATGTAGAAGTCCGCGTGCTTTATTGGGCTAATGAAATATATATGCATCCTCGTGTTTCGAAGCAGCATTTGGTAAAACGTTGCTCTGATCACCTAAGCGGCACGGGTGGTCCCCATTAGAGGTTCACGGCGCCATAAGCTCGTTGAACAGGCTTTGTGTGAAATATAGCAGAGTCTAGGACTGCTTTTATTGTCCTGGTGGCCCAGAGGTAGCATTCCCCGGTCACAATTATAAGATCGTGGGTTCAAATCCTGGTGGGGTGAGGTGTTGATTATTTGTAGAAGTCCGCGTGCTTTATTGGGCTAATGAAAAATATGTGGATCCTCGGGTTTCGAAGCCGCATTTGGTAAAACGTTGCTCTGATCACCTAAGCGGCATGGGTGGTCCCCATTAGAGGTTCACGGCGCCATAAGCTCGTTGAACAGGCTTTGTGTGAAATATAGCAGAGTCTAGGAATGCTTTTAGTTTCCTGGTGGCCCAGAGGTAGCGTCCCCCGGTCACAATTATAAGACCGTGGGTTCAAAGCCTGGTGGGGTGAGGTGTTGATTATATGTAGAAGTCCGCGTGCTTTAATGGTCTAATGAAATATACATGGATCCTGGGGTTTCGAAGCCACATTTGGTAAAACGTTGCTCTGATCACCTAAGCGGCACGGGTGGTCCCCATTAGAGGTTCACGGCGCCATAAGCTTGTTGAACAGGCTTTGTGTGAAATATAGCAGAGTCTAGGACTGCTTTTATTGTCCTGGTGGCCCAGAGGTAGCGTCCCCCGGTCACAAATATAAGATTGTTGGTTCAAATCTTGGAGGGGTGAGGTGTTGATTATATGTAGAAGTCCGCGTGCTTTAATGGTCTAATGAAATATATATGGATCCTCGGGTTTCGAAGCCACATTTGGTAAAACGTTGCTCTGATCACCTAAGTGGCACGGAGGGTCCCCATTAGAGGTTCACGGCGCCATAAGCTCGTTGAACAGGCTTTGTGTGAAATATAGCAGAGTCTAGGAATGCTTTTAGTGTCCTGGTGGGCCAGAGGTAGCGTTCCCCGGTCACAATTAGAAGATCGTGGGTTTGAATCCTGGTGGGGTGAGGTGTTGATTATATTGGAATAGTCCGCATGCTTTATTGGGCTAATGAAATATATATGGATCCTCGTGTTTCGAAGCCACATTTGGTAAAACGTTGCTCTGATCACCTAAGCGGCATGGGTGGTCCTCATTAAAGGTTCACGGCGCCATAAGCTCGTTGAACAGGCTTTGTGTGAAATATAGCAGAGTCTAAGACTGCTTTTATTGTTTTTGTGGCCCAGAGGTAGCGTTCCCCGGTCACAATTATAAGATCGTGGGTTCAAATCCTGGTGGGGTGAGGTGTTGATTAAATGTAGAAGTCCGCATGCTTTATTGGGCTAATGAAATATATATGGATCCTTCTTCTTTCGAAGCCACATTTGGTAAAATGTTGTTTTGATCACCTAAGCGGCACTCGTGGTCCCCATTATAGTCTACGGCGCCGGCGTTGAATATTTTGTGTAGTTGATAGCAGAGTTTAGACTGCTTTTATTGTCCTGGTGGCCCAGAGGCAGCATTCCCCGTCACACCATAAGATCAACCAAATCCTGGGTGGGGTGAGGTGTTGATTTAAATGTGTCATGGCCAGGCCACGAAATATACATGGATCCGGGTTTCGCCGCATTTGGTAAAACGTTGCTTTGATCACCTAAGCAGCACGGGTGGTCGCTATTAGAGGTTCACGGCGCCATAAGCTCGTTGAACAGGATTTTTGTGAAATATAGCAGAGTGTAGGACTGCTTTTATTGTCCTGGTGGCCCAGAGGTACCGTTCCCCGGTCACAATTATAAAACCGTGGGTTCAAATCCTGGTGGGGTGAGGTGTCGATTATATGTAGAAGTCCGCGGGCTTTATTGGGTTAATGAAGAGGCGATCCCTTTGTTTCAGTCACGACGGTAAAAACGTTGCTCTGATCACCTGCCGCACGGGCATCCCCTATTAGAGGTTCACGACGAAGTCTGCTGAACAGGCTTTGTGAGAAATATAGCAGAGTCTAGGACTGCTTTTATTGTCCTGGTGGCCCAGAAGTAGCGTTCCCCGGTCACAATTATAAGATCGTGGGTTCAAATCCTGGTGGGGTGAGGTGTTGATTATATGTAGAAATCCGCGTGCTTTATTGGGCTAATAAAATATATATGGATCCTCGTGTTTCGAAGCCGCATTTGGTAAAACGTTGATCTGATCACCTAAGCGTTATGGGTGGTCCCCATTAGAGGTTCATGGCGCCATAAGCTCGTTGAACAGGCTTTGTGTGAAATATAGCAGAGTCTAGGAATGCTTTTAGTTTCCTGGTGGCCCAGAGGTAGCATTCCACGGTCACAATTATAAGATCGTGGGTTCAAATCCTGGTGTGGTGAGGTGTTGATTATATGTAGAAGTCCGTGTGCTTTATTGGGCTAATGAAATATATATGCATCCTCGTGTTTCGAAGCAGCATTTGGTAAAACGTTGCTCTGATCACCTAAGCGGCACGGGTGGTCCCCATTAGAGGTTCACGGCGCCATAAGCTCGTTGAACAGGCTTTGTGTGAAATATAGCAGAGTCTAGGACTGCTTTTATTGTCCTGGTGGCCCAGAGGTAGCATTCTCCGGTCACAATTATAAGATCGTGGGTTCAAATCCTGGTGGGGTGAGGTGTTGATTATTTGTAGAAGTCCGCGTGCTTTATTGGGCTCATGAAAAATATGTGGATCCTCGGGTTTCGAAGCCGCATTTGGTAAAACGTTGCTCTGATCACCTAAGCGGCATGGGTGGTCCCCATTAGAGGTTCACGGCGCCATAAGCTCGTTGAACAGGCTTTGTGTGAAATATAGCAGAGTCTAGGAATGCTTTTAGTTTCCTGGTGGCCCAGAGGTAGCATTCCCCGGTCACAATTATAAGACCGTGGGTTCAAATCCTGGTGGGGTGAGGTGTTGATTATATGTAGAAGTCCGCGTGCTTTATTGGGCTAATGAAATATATATTGATCCTCGTGTTTCGAAGCCGGATTTGGTAAAACGTTGCTCTGATCACCTAAGTGGCACGGGTGGTCCCTATTAGAGGTTCATGGCGCCATAAGGTCGTTGAACAGGCTTTGTGTGAAATATAGTAGAGTCTAGGACTGCTCTTATTGTCCTGGTGGCCCAGAAATAGCATACCCCGGTCACAATTATAAGATCGTGGGTTCAAATCCTGGTGGGGTGAGGTGTTGATTAAATGTAGAAGTCCGCGTGCTTTATTGGGCTAATGAAATATACATGGATCCTCGGGTTTCGAAGCCGCATTTGGAAAAATTTTGCTCTGATCACCTAAGCGGCACGGGTTAGTCCTCATTAGAGGTTCACGGCGCCATAAGCTCGTTGAACAGGCTTTGTGTGAAATATAGCAGAGTCTAGGAATGCTTTTAGTGTCCTAGTGGCCCAGAGGTAGCGTTCCCCGGTCACAATTAGAAGGTCGTGGGTTCGAATCCTGGTGGGGTGAGGTGTTGATTATATGAAGAAGTCCGCGTGCTTTATTGGGCTAATGAAATATATATGGATCCTCGTGTTTCGAAGCCGCATTTGGTAAAACGTTGCTCTGATCACCTAAGCGGCACGGGTGGTCCCCATTAGAGGTTCACGACGCCATAAGTTGGTTGAACAGGCTTTGTGTTAAATATAGCAGAGTCTAGGACTGCTTTTATTGTCCTGGAGGCCCAGAAGTAGCGTCCCCCGGTCACAATTATAAGATCGTGGGTTCAAATCCTAGTGGGGTGAGGTGTTGATTATATGTAGAAGTCCGCGTCCTTTATTGGGCTAATGAAATATATATGGATCCGCGTGTTTCGAAGCCGCATTTGGTAAAACGTTGCTCTGATCACCTAAGCGGCATGGGTGGTCCCCATTAGAGGTTCACGGCGCCAAAAGCTCGTTGAACAGTCTTTGTGTGAAATATAGCAGAGTCTAGGACTGTTTTTAGTGTCCTGGTGGCCCAGAGGTAGCATTCCACGGTCACAATTATAAGATCGTGGGTTCAAATCCTGGTGGGGTGAGGTGTTGATTATATGTAGAAGTCCGCGTGCTTTATTGGGCTAATAAAGGTATCCTCAAATGGGTTATATTTTGGTAAAAACGTTGCTCTGATCACCTGTTGCACGGTGGTCCCTGATGAGGTCTACGGCGCATAAGCTCAAGTGAACAGGCTTTGTGTGAAATATAGCAGAGTCTAGGACTGCTTTTATTGTCCCAGGGCCCAGAGGTAGCATTCTTGGTCACAATTATAAGATCGTGGTTCAAATCTCTGGTGGGGTGAGGTTGACGATGAGAAGTCCTGCTTATTGGGCTAATGAAATATAAATGGATCCTCGTGTTTCGAAGCCGCATTTGGTAAAACGTTGCTCTGATCACCTAAGCAGCACGGGTGGTCGCCTATAGTGGTTCACAGCGCCATAAGCTCGTTGAACAGGCTTTGTGTGAAATATAGCAGAATCTAGGACTGCTTTTATTGTCCTGGTGGCCCAGAGGTAGCGTGCCCCGGTCACAATTAGAAGATCGTGGGTTCGAACCCTGATGGGGTGAGGTGTTGATTATATGAAGAAGTCCGCGTGCTTTATTGGGCTAACGAAATATATATGGATCCTCGTGTTTCGAAGCCGCATTTGGTAAAACGTTGCTCTGATCACCTAAGTGGCACGGGTGGTCCCCATTAGAGGTTCATGGCGCCATAAGGTCGTTGAACAGGCTTTGTGTGAAATATAGTAGAGTCTAGAACTGCTCTTATTGTCCTGGTGGCCCAGAGGCAGCATAACCCGGTCACAATTATAAGATCGTGGGTTCAAAAATCTCATAAAGAAAAGTATTTGCAGAAGTCCGCTGCGGCTTTATTGGGCTAATGAAAATATGGATCCTCGCTCGAAGTCGAGACGGTAAAACGTTGCTCTGATCACCTAAGCGGCATGGGTGGTCCTATTAGAGGTTCACGGCGCCATAAGCTCGCGAACAGGCTTTGTGTGAAATATAGCAGAGTCTAGAATGCTTTTATTTCCTGGTGGCCCAGAGGGTAGCGCCCCGTCACAATTATAAGACCGTGGGTTCAACCTGGTGGGGTGAGGCGATTATGTGGTAGTCCGCTGCGGTTTTAATGTTCCAGTCGAAGGCAGGCGGATCTCTTCGGACTGGCCACATTTGGTAAAACGTTGCTCTGATCACCTAAGCGGCACGGGGGGTCCCCATTTGAGGTTCACGGCGCCATAAGCTCGTTGAACATGCTTTGTGTGAAATATAGCAGAGTCTAGGACTGCTTTTATTGTCCTGGTGGCCCAGAGGTAGCGTCCCCCGGTCACAATTATAAGATTGTGGGTTCAAATCCTGGTGGGGTGAGGTGTTGATTATATGTAGAAGTCCGCGTGCTGTATTGGGCTAATGAAATATATATGGATCCTCGTGATTCGAAGCTGCATTTGGTAAAACGTTGCTCTGAACACCTAAGCGGCACGGGTGGTCCCCATTAGAGGTTCAGGCGCCATAATCTCGTTGAACAGGCTTTGTGTGAAATATATCAGAATCTAGGACTGCATTTATTGTCCTGGTGGCCTAGAGGTCACGTTGCCCCGTCACAATTAGAAGATCGTGGGTTCAAATCCTGGTGGGGTGAGGTGTTGATTATATGTAGAAGTTCGCGTGCTTTATTGGGCTAATGAAATATATATGGATCCTCGTGTTTTGAAGCCGGATTTGGTAAAACGGTGCTTTGATCACCTAAGCGGCACGGGTGGTCCCCATTAGAGGTTCACGGCGCCATGAGCTCGTTGAACAGGCTTTGTGTGAAATATACCAGAGTCTATGGCTGCTTTTATTGTCCTGGTGGCCCAGAGGTAGCATTCCCCGGTCACAATTATAAGATCGTGGCTTCAAATCCTGGTGGGGTGAGGTGTTGATTATATGTAGAAGTCTGCTTGCTTTATTGGGCTAATGAAATATATATGGTTCCTCGTGTTTCGAAGCCGCATTTGGTAAAACATTGCTCTGATCACCTAAGCGGCACGGGTGGTCCCCATGAGAGGTTCACGGCGCCATAAGCGCGTTGAACAGGCTTTGTGTGAAATATAGCATAGTCTAGGACTGCTTTTATTGTCCTGGTGGCCCAGAGGTAGCATTCCCCGGTCACAATTATAAGATCGTGGGTTCAAATCCTGGTGGGGTGAGGTGTTGATTATATGTAGAAGTCTGCGTGCTTTATTGGCCTAATGAAATATATATGGTTCCTCGTGTTTCGAAGCCGCATTTGGTAAAACGTTGCTCTGATCACCTAAGCGGCACGGGAGGTCCCCATGAGAGGTTCACGGCGCCATAAGCTCGTTGAACAGGCTTTGTGTGAAATATAGCATAGTCTAGGACTGCTTTTATTGTCCTGGTGGCCCAGAGGTAGCATTCCCCGGTCACAATTATAAGACCGTGGGTTCAAATCCTGGTGGGGTGAGGTGTTGATTATATGTAGAAGTCTGCGTGCTTTATTGGGCTAATGAAATATATATGGATCCTCGTTTTTCGAAGCCGCATTTGGTAAAACGTTGCTCTGATCACCTAAGCGGTACGGGTGGTCCCCATTAGAGGTTCACGGCGCCAAAAGCTCGTTGAACAGGCTTTGTGTGAAATATAGCAGAGTCTAGGACTGCTTTTAGTGTCCTGGTGGCCCAGAGGTAGCGTTCCCCGGTCACAATTATAAGATCGTGGGTTCAAATCCTGGTGGGGTGAGGTGTTGATTATATGTTGAAGTCAGCGTGCTTTAATTGTCTAATGAAATATATATGGATCCTGGGGTTTCGAAGCCACATTTGGTAAAACGTTGCTCTGATCACCTAAGCGGCGGGGGGTCCCCATTAGAGGTTTACGGCGCCATAAGCTCGTTGAACAGGCTTTGTGTGAAATATAGCAGAGTCTCGGAATGCTTTTAGTGTCCTGGTGGGCCAGAGGTAGCGTTCCCCGGTCACAATTAGAAGATCGTTGGTTCGAATCTGGTGGGGTGAGGTGTTGATTATATGAAGAAGTCCGCGTGCTTTATTGGGCTAATGAAATATATATGGATCCTCGTGTTTCGAAGCGGCATTTGGTAAAATGTTGGTCTGATCACCTAAGCGGCACGGGTGGTCCCTATTAGAGGTTCACGGCGCCATAAGATCGTTGAACAGGCTTTGTGTGAAATATAGCAGAGTCTAAGACTGCTTTTAATGTCCTGGTGGCCCAGAGGTAGCGTCCCCCGGACACAATTATACGATTGTGGGTTCAAATCCTGGTGGGGTGAGGTGTTGATTATATGTAGAAGTCCGCGTGCTTTAATGGTCTAATGAAATATATATGGATCCTCGGGTTTCGAAGCCACATTTGGTAAAACGTTGCTCTGATCACCTAAGCGGCACAGGGGGTCCCCACTAGAGGTTCACGGCGCCATAAGCTCGTTGAACAGGCTTTGTGTGAAATATAGCAGAGTCTAGCAATGCTTTTAGTGTCCTGGTGGGCCAGAGGTAGCGTTCCCCGGTCACAATTAGAAGATCGTGGGTTCGAATCCTAGTGGGGTGAGGTGTTGATTATATGAAGAAGGCCGCATGCTTTATTGGTCTAATGAAATATATATGGATCCTCGTGTTTCGAAGCCGCATTTGGTAAAACGTTGCTCTGATCACCTAAGCGGCATGGGTGGTCCCTATTAGAGGTTCACGGCGCCATAAGCTCGTTGAACAGGCTTTGTGTGAAATATAGCAGAGTCTAGGACTACTTTTATTGTCTTCGTGGCCCAGAGGTAGCATTCCCCGGTCACAATTATAAGATCGTGGGTTCAAATCCAGGTGGGGTGAGGTGTTGATTAAATGTAGAAGTCCGCATGCTTTATTGGGCTAATGAAATATATATGGATCCTTCTTGTTTCGAAGCCGCATTTGGTAAAATGTTTCTCTGATCACCTAAGCGGCACGGGTGGTCCCCATTAGAGGTTTACGGCACCAAAAGCTCGTTGAACAGTCTTTGTGTGAAATATAGCAGAGTCTAGGACTGCTTTTAGTGTCCTGGTGGCCCAGAGGTAGCATTCCCCGGTCACAATTATAAGATCGTGGGTTCAAATCCTGGTGGGGTGAGGTGTTGATTATATGTAGAAGTCCGCGTGCTTTATTGGGCTAATGAAATATATAGGGATCCTCGTGTTTCGAAGCCGCATTTGGTAAAACGTTGCTCTGATCACCTAAGCGGCACGGTGGTCCCCATTAGAGGTTCACGGCGCCATAAGCTCGTTGAACAGGCTTTGTGTGAAATATAGCAGAGTCTAGGACTGCTTTTATTGTACTGGTGGCCCAGAGGTAGCATTCCCCGGTCACAATTATAAGATCGTGGGTTCAAATCCTTGTGGGGTGAGGTGTTGATTATATGTAGAAGTCCGCGTGCTTTATTGGGCTAATGAAATATATATGGATCCTCGTGATTCGAAGCCGCATTTGGTAAAACGTTGCTCTGAACACCTAAGCGGCACGGGTGGTCCCCATTAGAGGTTCACGGCGCCATAATCTCATTGAACAGGCTTTGTGTGAAATATATCAGAATCTAGGACTGCTTTTATTATCCTGGTGGCCCAGAGGTAGCGTTCCCCCGTCACAATTAGAAGATCGTGGGTTCAAATCCAGGTGGGATGAGGTGTTGATTATATGTAGAAGTCCGCGTGCTTTATTGGGCTAATGAAATATATATGGATCCTCGTGTTTCGAAGCCAGATTTGGTAAAACGTTGCCCTGATCACCTAAGCGGCACGGGTGGTCCCCATTAGATGTTCATGGCGCCATAAGGTCGTTGAACAGGCTTTGTGTGAAATATAGTAGAGTCTAGGACTGCTTTTATTTTCCTGGTGGCCCAGAGGTAGCATGCCCCGGTCACAATTATAAGACCGTGGGTTTGAATCCTGGTGGGCTGAGGTGTTGATTATATGTAGAAGTCCGGGTGCTTTATTGGGCTAATGAAATATATTTGAATCCTCGTATTTCGAAGCCGCATTTGGGAAAACGTTGCTCTGATCACCTAAGTGGCACGGTTTGTCCCCTATAGTGGTTCACGGCGACATAAGCTCGTTGAACACGCTTTGTGTGAAATATAACAGAGTCTAGGACTGCTTATAGTGTCCTGGTGGCCCATAGGTAGCGTTCCCCGGACACAATTAGAAGATCGTGGGTTCGAATCCTGGTGGGGTGAGGTGTTGATTATATGAAGAAGTCCGCGTGCTTTGTTGGGCAAATGAAATATATATGGATCCTCGTTTTTCGAAGCTGCATTTGGTAAAACGTTGCTCTGATCACCTAAGCGGCACGGGTTGTCCCCATTAGAGGTTCACAGCGCCATAAGCTCGTTGAACAGGCTTTGTGTGAAATATAGGAGAGTCTAGGACTGCTTTTATTGTCCTGGTGGCCCAGAGGTAACGTTCCCCGGTCACAATTATAAGATTGTGGCTTCAAATCCTGGTGGGGTGAGGCGTTGATTATATGTAGAAGTCCGCGTGCTTTATTGGGTTAATGAAACATATATGGATCCTCGTGTTTCGAAGCCGCATTTGGTAAAACGTTGCTCTGATCACCTAAGCGGCACAGGTGGTCCCCTATAATGGTTCACAGCGCCATAAGCTCGTTGAACAGTCTTTGTGCGAAATATAGCAGAGTCTAGGACTGCTTTTATTGTCCTAGTGGCCCAGAGGTAGCGTTCACCGGTCACAATTATAAGATCGTTGGTTCAAATCCTGGTGGGGTGAGGTGTTGATTATATGTAGAAGTCCGCGTGCTTTATTGGGCTAATGAAATATATATGGATCCTCGTGTTTCGAAGCCAAATTTGGTAAAACGTTGCCCTGATCACCTAAGCGGCACGGGTGGTCCCCATTAGAGGTTCATGGCGCCATAAGGTCGTTGAACAGGCTTTGTGTGAAATATAGTAGAGTCTAGGACTGCTTTTAGTGTCCTGGTGGCCCAGAGGTAGCATACCCCGGTCACAATTATAAGATCGTGGTTTTGAATCCTGGTAGGGTGAGGTGTTGATTATATGTAGAAGTCCCAGTGATTTATTGGGCTAATGAAATATATATTAGGGTGTGTCATAGGAGGGAAGATCAGCTAAAACTAATGGCCCATCACTTTTTTGGTAGATTTTAGTGTATATAAACACAAAATAATTTCAGTTTTAATATTTTGCAACCTTTTGCTAGGTAAATTTTAGCGTGAAATGTATCGAAAATCTAACGTACAGCTGCATTAGTGCATTACAATTAAATAGTGAACATTGCTTTCTGACTTCATTCTTTAACAACCCAACTAACAATATTTTTTTCTGTTTCAGATTCTTATGCATTTATAAGTTGATAATATTTGCGATGGCTGCTTGTGTCAGGACGAGGAACCAAAAATCCTTGCATCTCAGCTACTATCTTGGGTCTGGGAGAGAGCTCCTGAAGTCGGAGTTGCCTACATTGGAGATGCCAGACAGGTTTTAATCAGGCAAACCAGTGAAAGAACCAAAGAACTTACACAAACAAAGACATTGCCAGTGATATGACCAAAGCTGTCTTAAGACAGTACATTCTGGCTAAACGCTCAGTTCAAGCCTCCTCTAGTCATAACAAGTCAGAAGAAGATTAGTGAGAGACTGCTAGCCAGTTGGGAAAAGGCAAGAGATATCCCCTCTTGGGGAGAGGAAACGGTAGTTATGACAGCTTTGCTGCCAACTGACCAAAGAGTTTAACAATTACTTGCAGCCCAATATTCTCTGGTCCTGAGTTTTGGATGCGATCGTGACTGTAAACTGAGGCCCACATTCCTGTGTATTTGCAAGCGTGAACTGAAGATTCCTGTGATCGAACTGGCATTTCTCAAAGCACAGAGAGAGAAGACTGGCAGTATAGGGGCTCTCATGATTTCTAGCCAAGATATTCCGGAGTCCAAGAGACAGGAGGCTGCCACAGAGAGACAGAAGAGGAGAAGAGTTGCCGAGGAAAAGAGACTTGGGAAGGCCCAGGGTGAGGTAAAAAAGGCCGATGATTGGAGTCAAGCTGATTCAGAGTTTAATGACTTCCCCATGGCTGATCCGAGTGCTGACCAGGAGAATGGTGACTTTGTCCCTAACCCAGAAAATAGTGATCCCAAACCTTCCAGTCATAAGATTCGAAATAGGAAAGATATCCCGAGCATAGCTCTGCCAGCATGCGACACTACACTGGTCTCAGAGAAACTGGAGAGATAGCAACAGCTGCCTGGATTGACGGTGGTTTGATAACACCTGATGATGTTCACCTGGTGATAGATCATAACAAAGTAAGGAGAGCTCAGGAGAAATTTGTCAGTAATCTAAAAGAGGAGTTTGATAAGGGGATAAGAGAAAATGGAATCAATTGTTTGTTCTTTGATGGGAGAAGGGATGACACTAAAATGTTCATGAAAGTTGGAGATTCTGAAAAGTTGTTCCCTGCCATGGTGAAGGAGGAACACTACTCCTGCTGCAATGAACCAGGAGGGATGTATTTGTGGCATTTCACTCCAGAGAAAGATGACATCAGGAAACCAGCTGAGATAGTGGCAGATAACATTGTGAACTGGCTCAGAGAGAGGAACGTAGACCAGACCCTGCAGGCCATTGGAGGGGACAGCACAAACACGAACACAGGGTGGCAAGGGGGGGTCATACAGTGGATAGAGAGGAAGATTGGGAGGAAGCTGGTCTGGATTGTTTGTGACCTCCACACCAACGAGTTGCCACTCAGACATCAGATCCAGGAGCTGGATGGCAAGACTCTTTCAAACAACAGATGGTCTGGTCCTCTTGGCAAGATGCTGGACTCTGCCACTGAGTTAGAAATAAATCTGAGCTTTGAAAAAATCACAGTTGGCCCTCCACTCGTTGAGCTTGCACATACTGTCATTGACGACCTGAGTACTGACCAGTACTATGGTTACATGATTTGCAGTGCCATCAAAACTGGGGTCATGCCTGATAGACTTGCTTACCTGCAGATTGGTCCAGTCTCACATTCTAGGTGGCTCACAACGGCTCTCAGGTTCTGCAGAATTTGGGTCGCTCATCATAAACTGAAAGAGAACCAGCTTCACAACCTGAGACTTATTGTCTAATTCATCGTGAGTGTCTACTTGCCAAATTGGTTCAACACCAAGGTCAAGTCATCGTTCTCCGAAGGTCCGAGGCATGTTCTCTTCCAGGTTGAGCTCCTGAGGAGTCAGCTAAGGAAGGTTGTTCAGATTGTGGAGCAGAGTGTGAGGAGATCTTCCTGGTATGCTCTTCCGGAGGCAGTTCTGCAGACAATGCTCTGCAGTAAGGATGAGGAGGAGAGAAGAGTGGCAGTCAAAAAGATCTTGGATATGAGACTTATGAGAGGATCTGGGCATGACGAATCAGTTGGTGACGATTCCTTCAGGGTCAGGAAGACTCCTGGAAGTCAATCTAGGTGCCAAGACCTCACTGATCTCATAGATTCGATAACATCCAGAAGGGCGGAGCCTCTACCTAAAAGCCTCACCAATGTTCAAGTCAGAGCTTTCCTGGACAACCCCATGCATGTCCCTGCCTGGCCCTCGCACACCCAGAGTAAAGAGCGTTGTGTACAGCAAGTGAGCGAGGCCAGCAGTCACGTGTACAGCCAGGAGAGGAGGGAAGGCTACATCCGAGCTCAGGTGGTTAGCAGGGAGGTGATGAGTAGAAACAGAAGCAAGAAAGACATGTTCTCTATGGTGTGCAGCAACACCGGGTCGTAGTAGTAAAACCGGTTTTTGTATTTGATGATTTTGTTTTCTAAAGAAATATTGAATTTAATAAATGTGTCAAGATCATTCGTTTCACTATTCTGGATCATTTTCATCCTAATAAATTAACCTGATACATTTACTTTACTTTAAATAAGCTATTTAGTGGTGTTGGTAAAAGGGTGGGAATACTGAATTTTCATAAGATTTCAAGTTAAAATTAACCAGCAAAAAATGACAACTTTTCAAATCTGAAGATATCACATGATTCTGCACATAGAACTACATCATTAATACCATGGGCCGATTTTTCAAACTCAAAAAAAAAAAAATTCGCCTCCGTATGACACACCCTAATATATATGGACCCTCGTGTTTCCAAGCCGGATTTGGTAAAATGTTGCTCTGATCTCCTAAGCGGCACGGGTGGTCCCCATTAGAGGTTCATGGCGCCATAAGGTCGTTGAACAGTCTTTGTGTGAAATATAGTAGAGAATAGGACTGCTTTTATTGTCCTGGTGGCCCAGAGGTAGCATACCCCGGTCACAATTATAAGATCCTGGGTTTGAATCCTGGTGGGGTGAGGTGTTGATTATATGTAGAAGTTCGCGTGCTTTATTGGGCTAATGAAATATATATGGATCCTCGTGTTTCGAAACCGGATTTGGTAAAACGTTGCTCTGATCACCTAAGGGTTACGGGTGGTCCCCATTAGAGGTTCACGGCGCCATAAGCTCGTTGACCAGGCTTTGTGTGAAATATACCAGAGTCTAGGACTGTTTTATTTTCCTGGTGGCCCAGAGGTAGCGTTCCCCGGTCACAATTATAAGATCGTGGGTTCAAATCCTGGTGGGGTGAGGTGTTGATTATATGTAGAAGTCTGCTTGCTTTATTGGGCTAATGAAATATTTATGGATCCTCCTTGTTACGAAGCCGCTTTTGGTAAACGTTGCTCTGATCACCTAAGCGGCACGGGTGGTCCCCATTAGAGGTTCACGGTGCCATAAGCCCGTTGAACAGGCTTTGTGTGAAATATAGGAGAGTCTAGG
>NW_024711662.1:0-34912 GCF_018991925.1 Homarus americanus | reverse complement strand
TTGCCGCATGTGTACCGAAGTACTCTTTGGGTGCATCGTGTACCGAAGCGTTTTGGGCGCATGTGGGCACCGAAATTTTGCGCATGTGGCACCGAAGTGTTTTGGTGCATGTGTACCAGAGTGCATTGGGTATCGTGGCATCGAGAGTAGGCACTTGCGCACCTGTACCGAAGCGTTTGCGCATGTGTAACGAAGTGCTCTGCGCATGTGTACCGAAGCGTTCTGGGTGCATGTGGTACCGAAGTGCTCTTGAGTGCACGTGTACCGAAGGCGTTTTGCGCACGGCATCGAAGCGTTTTGCGCATGTGTACCAAAGCGTTTTGTGCATGTGTACCGAATGGTTTGGGTATGTGGTACTGGAAGTGTCGCGGCGCACGGTACCGAAGCGTTTTTGGGTACCGAATGGCTCTTTGGCGCATGTACCGAAGTGTTTCTGGCATCGTGGCACCGGCGTTTTGCGCATGTGTACCGGTTGCCTTGCGCATGTGTACCGAAGCACCGGCACACGGCACCAAAGAGTTTTGCGCATCAAAAACAAAGCACTCTTGAGCATGTGTACCAAAGGCTCTGCGACAACCACGAAGCGCTTTCGCGCACCTGCACCCGTTCCTGGGAACGTGGCACCGAAGCACCTTGCGCACACCACCCACAACCGCATGTACCGAAGAGCTTCGGCAATGTACCGAAATGCTCTCGGGCACATGCACCGAGCGATCTGCATGTAACCAAGTTTTGGTGAATTTGTACCGAAGAGTACACACCAACCAACCAACCTTGCGCATGTGTACCAAGGCTTTGAGTACAACACACCGGCATCACCGAAGCGCCTCAGCACGTAACCAAAGCGCTCTTCGCGCACGGCAACGAAGCTTTGCGCATGCTGCACCAAAGCCCATTGAGCACAGTACCGAAGCACTTCGCACCTGTACCGAAGTGCTCTTAATTACGTGTACCAAAGTGCTCTGCACGTACCGAAACGTTTTGCGCATGTACCCCCCACAAAGTAACTAACTTGGTACATGTGGTACCGATGTTCTGGCCACGTACCGAAGTGTTCTATCGCACCTTACCGCATTTCATCAGCATTTGGTACCGAAAGATTTGGGTGCATGTGTACCGCACTTTTATGCCTCTGTGCACCGAATGCTCTTGGTAACGCACCACAGTGCTTTGCGCATCGTGAAACGAAGTTCCTTTGCGCATAGCGGCACCAAAGCCCTTGGCGCATGTGCACCAAAGCGCCTCGCCATGTGGCACCGAAGGCACATGGCATGCGTACCCAACTTCTTGAGTGAACGTGCACCGAAGTGCCCTCGCAGTACCGAAGCGCTCTTGCGGCGCACCAACAGTTCCCTTGTGCATGTGCACCAAGGCTCTTGCGCAAAACCAAAGCGCACAAAATCTAAGCGTCTAGGTGCGCACATGTACCGAAGCGCTCTGCGCAGTACCAAACGCTCTTGCGCATAAAACGAATAACCTTCGACACCACCAAAGTGCTCTTGACCCAAGAACACATAAACAAAGTGCCCCTGAACGCAACCAGCGCTTCAACCAAAGGCAATTAAAGCGCACGTACCGAACTCTCTTTGCGCCAGCACCGAATACCCGCGCACGCACCAGGTGATGCACCGTTAACTGCACCAAGCGCTCTCGCATGTGTACCGAAGCGTCTCTGCCGCAGACACCGAACCGCTCTTGGGCGCACCGCACCAGAACGTCTTGCGCACATCGAACTTCTTTGTGCATGTACAGAACATCTTGCACATGTGCACCGAAGTGCTCTTGCGCACGTATACCGAAGTGCTCGGTGCAGTCACCGAAGTGATCTTAAGTAATGTAACAAAATACTCTGGCGCATGTGTACCGAAGCACTCTAGCACGTGCATCAAGTACCCCGCACCAACAGCGTTCTGCGGCATATGTAACGAAGTTCTCGCGCAACTGTACCAAAGCGTTTTAAAAAGAATGTGCACCGCGTTTTGCGCATGTGCACCAAAGCCTTGGTGCATATGTACCAAGCGTTACGGCACATGTACCGAAGCGTTTTGAGAACGCACCAAAGTGCCTGCGCAACTGCACCGAAGCGTTTTTGCGCGGCAACGATGTTTTGCGACAAACGAAGTGCTCTTGCATGTGGCACCAGAAGCATTGGAGCCCGAAGTATCGGTACTTTAAAAAAGGCACCAGCATCGGTGCATTGGGCACCGAAGTGCTCTGCGCATCGTACCGAAGACTCTTCGGCATAGTACCGAAGCACTTCGAGCAACGGTACCGAACTTTTCGAGTGCACGGTACCGAAGTACTTTGCGCATGTACCAAAGGCTTGCGCATGGTACCGAAGTGTTTCGGTGGGTACCGAAGCGCTCCTGAGTGAACGTACCGAAGTGTTCTGAGCGCACGCATCGAATTCGGCATGGGTAACAGTTTTTGCGCAGGCACCGAAGAGCTCTTGCATTAAGCGTACCAGAGTGCATTGGCATGGTACCGAGGTGTTTTGCGCAAACGAAGTTTGCGCATGTACCAGAAATGCTCTTGGGTGCATGTGTACCGGAGCGATCTTTGGGTGCATGTGTATCAGAGTCATTTGCACCCCACCGAAGTGTTTAGAGCACGTGGTACCGAAGCGTTTTGGGTGAGCGTACGAAGGATCTTAAAATGCGCACCGGTAACAACTTATGCCGGTGTCGCGTTTTGCGTGGTACCCATGCTCTGCGGTACCGAAGCGTTTCTGCGCACGTACCAAAGCGCTCTGGTGCATGGGTACCAGGCGCACATGGGTGCATGTACCGGCGTTTCGAGTGCATCGTGCACGAAGCGTTTCGGGGCGCACGTGTGTGTAACCAGAGCGCATTGGCATCGGTAACGAGGTGCTTCAGAATCACCGAAGTGCTCTTGGCGCATGTACCGAAGTGTTTTGCGCATGAACCGAAGCGTTTGGGTGCATGCGTACCGAAGCGCCCGGAGGGCACGTAAAACGAAGCGCTCTTGCGTGCATGTGAACCGAAGTGTTAGCGCATAAAAATCAAATGCCTCGGTACAAAATGAAGCTCTTTGCGCATGTGGGTATCGAAGTGTTTTGGCACACGTACCGAAGTGCTCTGGCGCATGTGTACCGACGGTCTGGTTGCATGTGTACCGAAGTGCTCTTGGCGCACGTGTACCGAAGAGTTCTTGGCGCATGTACCGAAGCGCCTTCTGGTGATGTGTACAAGGCCTTCTCGCGCACTGCACCAGAAGCGTTCTTCGCACGTGTACCGAATTAATCCTGCGACATGTACCAAAGCGCCTTGACACGCACCCCTGCGCACCACCGAAACGCCTTGCGCATGTGCACCAAAGCGCTCTTTTGGTCGCGGTACCGAATCCATACCAGGCGTATCCCATGCACCAAGGCCCTTGCGCACGTACCGAAGAACCACGCCGCAGTGTAACCAAAGCGCTCGGCGCACATGTGAACCGAAGCGTTTTGCGCATGTAACGAAATGCCTGAGCGAACGTAATCAGCGTTTTGGGTGCATAAAACACCAGCCGGCGCATGTGGTACCGAAGTTTTTATCGCTCATGCGCACCGAAGAGCTCTTGGGCACGACCACGAAGTGCATTGCGCACTTGCACCGAAGGCTCATGGCGCATGTGCACCGTTTTGCGCATGTGCACCAGCGTCTTTGGCGCATCGCAACGAAATGCCCTCGCGCATGTACCTGCGCCTCGCGCACGTACAGGCAGCATTTGCGATTTGCACCGAAGTGCTCTTGCATCGCACCAACAGCTTTTGCGCATTGCAATCGAGCGTCTTGCGCACCAGCGTTCTTTAGTATTGCACCGAAGTGCTCTTTGCGATCGCAACAAGCGCTCTTAGGGCGCATTAAACCGAAGGCACATGGGCGCACGCGGCACCGAAGTTCTCTTTGCGCACCCGTACCGAAGTGCTCTTGCGCATGTGTAACCGAACTTCTATTGCATGTACCGAAGTGCTATTGGGTGGATGCGAACAAGAGTTCATTGGCACACGGGTACCGAAGTGCCTTTGGCACGTAAACAAAGTGTTCGCGCATGTGTAACCGAAGCGCTCTTGCGGCACTGTACCGAAGGCTCGGAGCATATGTACCGAATGCTCGCGCACGTGAACCGAAGTGTTTTGCGCATCTCTGGCACCAGAGCGTCTTGGCACGCACCGAAGCGCTCTCTGTACCAAAGCACCCGGTTGTACCGGCATTGCACCGAAGCGTCTTGATGAATTGCACCGAAATGTCTTTGGCGAATCGTGCACGAAGCGCCTTGGCATCGCACCGAAGGTTTGCGCATGTGGTACCGAGTGTCTTGCGCATCGTGGTACCGCGTTCTGCGCATGCACCGGCGTTTTGGGTGCACGTACCGAAGAGTCTTTGGGCGCACGTACCGAGTGCTCTGCGCACGTACCGGCGTTCTTGGCATGGGTACCGAAGCGCTCTTTTGCGCTGTGTACCGAAGGCTGGTGCATGTACCGAAGGTTCTTGCGCATCGTTTACCAAAGGCTCTTTGCGCATGTGGGCACTGAGTGCTCTTTGGGCACGGTACCGAAGTGCTTCCAGGCGTGGGCACCGCGCCTGGAGCATATGTACCGAAGCGTCTTGGGCGCTGTACCGAACGCTATTGGCATCGCACCGAAGTGCCTTGCGCAAGCACCGAAGCGTCTTGGCGCATGTGGCACCGAATGCCTCTGCGCATGTACCGAAGTGCCTGGCGCATGCGGAACGATCTTGCGCATGTAACAAAAAATTGGGCACGTACCGAAGCGTTCGGCATGTGTACCGAATCACCTTTGGGCGCATGTGTACCGAAGCGCTCTTGCGCATAAAATCGGGAAGCGCTCTGTGCGCATGTGCACCGAAGTGCTTTGGCACGTGGTACCGAAGTGTCTGGCGCATCGGCACTGCGCGTCTTGCGCATGTGCACCGAAGGCCTGCGCATGTGTACCGACGTGCTCTGGCGCATCGGTATCGAAGCGCTCTTGCGCAGTGTACCGGCGTTCTTGCGCATGTGAACTGAAGTTCTTGGCGCACGTACCAAGGGCGTCTGGCGCATCGTGGCACCGAAGTGCTCTGCGCATGTGTACCGAAATGCTCTGCGCACGTGCACCGAAGCGTTCTGGCGCACGTTTCACCAGCGTCTGGCATTGTACCGAAGTGCTCTGCGCATGCAGGTAACCGGCGTTCTGCGCATGTGGTACCGAAGTGCTCTTGCGCATGTGTACCGAAGCGCTCTGGTGCATGTGTACCGAATGTCTTGCGCATCGTGTACCGAAGTGCCTTGGCGCACTTAACCGGCCTCGGTGCATGTGTACCGAAATGCCTTGGGGGATGTGCACCGAAGTGCTTTGGGTGCATGTACCGAAGTGCTCTTGAGCAATGTCGCAACCGAAGCGCTCTTGGTGCATGTGGCACGGAGCGCTTGGGTGCATGCACCGAAGTGTCGGTGTGGGCACCAAAGTGCTCTTTGGTGCATGTGTAACGAAGCCTCTGCGCATGTGCACCGAAGTGCTCTTGCGCACGCACCGAATTGTCTGGGTGCATGGGCACCGAAGCGCTCTTGCGCATTGCACCAGAGCTCTTGCGCATGTGCACCGAAGTGCCTGGGCGCATGGCAATCGAAGTGTTCTTGCGCATCGCACCGAAGGCTCTTGGGTGCATCTTTCGGGCACCGAAGGCCTTGGGCGCATGTGGGTACCGAAATGTTCTTGCGCATTGCACCGTGGCGCCTTGGCGCACGTGTACCAGAGCGCTCTTGCGCATGTACCTGAAGTGCTCTTTGCGCAGCGTACCGAAGCGCCTTGGCGCATGTACCGAAGTGTCTTTGGCATATGTGGTAATTGAACTGTTCTTCGCGTACGTGGCACCGGCAAGTTCGGCGCACATGTACCAGAGTGTCTTGGCGCATGGGTACCGAAGCGTCTTTGGCTGATGCGGCACCGAAGTGCTCTTAAGTGCATGTGAGGAACTGAAGGCCCCGGCGCATTGCACCGAAAGCGTTCCTTAGGCGCACGTGCACCGAAGTGCCTGGTGCACGTACCGAAGTGCTTTTGGGCGCATGTGCACCGAAGAGCTCGGTGCACGCGTAACCGAAGTGCTCTGCGCACTTGTACCGAATTGTTCTTGGTGCACGTACCGAAGGCTATTGGGTGCATGTGTACCAGAGTTCATTGGCGCATGCACCGAAGTGCTCTTTGGGCGCATGTGTACCGAAGCGTCTTTGCGCATGTGTACCGAAGCGCCCTGCGCATGTACCGAAGTGCTCTTAGTGCATGTGGTACCGAATTGCTCTGGGTGCATGTGTACCGAAGTGTTTTGGGTGCACATGTACCAGAGTGTCGGCATGTGCACCGAAGCGCCTTTGTCCACGTGCACCAGCGTTCTGGCGCATTGCACCGAAGGCCTTTGCGCAGCGTGCACCGAACGTCTGGGCGCATGTAACCGAAGTGCTCCTTGCGCACGTAACCGAAGCGTCTTTTGCGTGACGGTACCGAAGTGTCTTGCGCATCGCACCGAAGTGCTCTTGCGCATCGTAACCGAAGTGCTTGTTTTGTACCGTGTACCGAAGTGTTTTGCGCATGTGGCACCGAAGTCGGTCGTGAACCGAAGGGCTCTTTTGGCGCATGTGTACCGAAGGTTTTGCGCATGTGGCATCGAAGTGCTTTGCGCACGTACCGAAGCGCTCTTGGCGCATGCGGTACCGAATGCTCCGGCGCACGTGCACCTGGCGCTCTTTGGCCTACCAGGCGCTCTGCGCATGTGGCACCGAAGTGCTCTTGGCGCATCGCACCGAAGTGCTCTTGCGCATGTGTACCGAAGCGGCCTTGCGCACGTGGCACCGAAGTGTCTTGGCGCATGTGCACCGAGTACCTTTGGCGCATGTGCACCGAAGCGTCCTGTGCATGCACTGAATTGCTCTTGCGCATCGCACCGAAGCGCTCTTTGCGACGTAACCGAAGCGCTCCTGCGCATGCGGCACCGAATGCCTGGCATGTGTACCGGCGTTTTGGGTGCACGTGTACCAAAGTGCTCCGGCGCATGTGGCACCGAAGTGTTCTTGGCGCATCGGTACCGAAGTGCTCTTGGCGCATGTACCGAAGTGCTCTGGGTGCATGTAACGAAGTGCCTGGTGCATGTGGTACCGAAGCGCTCTTGGGTGCATGTGTACCGAATTGTTCCGGTGCATGTGGTACCGAAGCGCTATTGGCGCATGCTGTACCAGAGTTGGGTGCATGGCACCGAAGCGCTCTGGCGCATGTGCACCGAAGTGCTCTTGCGCATGTGTACCGAAGTGCTCTTTGCGCATGTGGCACCGAAGTGTCTTTTGGCGCATGCGGTACCGAATGTTCTTTGGCGCATGTGTACCGACGAGTCTTTTGGGCACATGTACCGGAGCGTTCTTGGCGCACGTGTACCGAAGTGCCTTTGCGCATGTAACCGAATGCCTTTGGGTGCATTGTGCACCGAAGCGTCTTTGGTGCACGTGTACCGAATTGCTCTGCGCATGGGCAACCGATGCCTTTGGCGCACATGCACCGAAGTGCTCTTGGCGCATGTGCACCGAAGTGCTCTTTGGCATGTGGTAACGAAGGTTCTGGGTGCATGTACCGAAGCGTCTTTTGGCGCATGTGTACCGGAAATGCTCTGCGCATGTGCACCGAAGCGCTCTGGCGCATGTACCGAAGTGTTCTGCGTGCATGTACCGAAGCGTTTTGCGCATGTGTACCAGAGTTCTTGGCGCACTGCGGCACCGAAGTGTCTTGGCGCATGTACCGAAGTGCCTTTGCGCATGTACCAAGGCCTTGCGCTGTACCGAAGTGCTCCCGGCGCATGTAACCGAATTGCTCTGGGTGCATGGCACTTTGGTACACATGCACCAGAGCGTCTTGGCGCATGTACCGAAGCGTCTTTGCGCACGTACCGAAGCCACCTCGTGCATGTGCACCGAAGGCCTCCTGGCGCATGCGGCACCGAAGCGTTCTTGGCGCATGTACCGGCGTTTTGGGCGCATGTGTACCGAATGCTCTTGCGCATGCGCACCTGGCGTCTTGCGCACGTGTACCGAATCACTCTTGCGCATGTACCGAAGGCCTTTGCGCATTACGTACCGAAGTGCCTTTGGCATGTAAAACCGAAGCGCTCTTTGCGCATTGCGGCACCGAAGTGCTTTGGGCGCACGTACCGAATGTCGGCGCATCGCAGCACCGAAGCGTCTGGCATGTGGTACCGAATGCTCTCGCGCATCGCGGGTAATCGCGTTTTGCGCATCGTTTACCAGTGCCTTTGCGCATTGCACCGGCGTCTTTGGCGCATCGTGGCACCGAAGTGTCTTTGCGCATGTGTACTGGGAAGTGTCATGGTGCATCGCAATCGAAGTACCGGCGCATGTGTACCGAAGTGCTCTTGCGCACGTGCACCGAAGTGCTCCCTTTGGCGCTGTACCGAAGCGTCTTGCGCATCGTGTACCGAAGCGCTCTTTGCGCATTGCACCGAAGTGCTCTGCAGTACGTACCGAAGTGCTGTTGGTGCATGCACCGAAGTGCTCCGGCGCACGTGCACCAGCGCTCTTGGGGCATTGGGTAACGAAGCGCCTTTGCGCAGCGTACCAAGCGTCTTAGGCGCATGTACCGAAGTGCTCTTTGCACGCGCAACGAAGTGCTCTTGCGCATGTGCACCGAAGCGTCGGCATGTGGCAAACCGAACTGTTCTTGCGCATGGTACCGAAGCGCTATTCGCGCACACATCGCATTAACCAAGCGTCCATGGCACCGAAGCGTCTGGCGCATTGCACCGGAAGCGCCTTTTGGCATGTGGTAACCGAAGGCCTTAGGTGCATGTGGCACCGAAGCCTGTCTTTGGGTGCATAACAGAGTAATTTAATCGGCACCGAAGCTCTCAGCATGTACCGAAGCGTCTTGCGCATGTGGTAACCGAAGCGTTCTTTTGCGCATGTACCAAGCGTTTTGGCGCATGTGTACCGACCGTTCTCGGCGCATAGAACCGAAGTAGCCTGGCGCACATGTACCAGAGTGCTCTTGCGTACGTGTACCGAAGTGCTCTTTGCCCATGTGTACCGAAGAGTTCTTGGGCGCATGTGGTACCGAAGCGCTCTGCGTATCGCGTACCGAATGCTCTCTTGCGCATGTACCGAAAAGCCTTTCGGCGCACTGCGTACCGAAGTGTTCTTGGCATGTACCGAAGCGCTCTTGGGTGCATGTGCAACGAGTGTTTTGCGCACGTGTACCGAACTGCTCTAGTGCATGTGCACCGAAGTGCTATTGGTGCATGTGTACCAGAGCTCATTGGGCGGCTGCGGGTAACCGACGTCTTTTGTGCGCATATGTACCGAAGTGCTCCTTTGCGCATGTGGCACCGAAGTGCCTTGCGCATTGCACCGAAGCGTCAGGGCGCATGTGTACCGAACTGTTCTTGGGTGCATGTGGTACCGAAGGCCTTGCGCCGCGTACCGAGCGTTCTGCGCATGTGTAACAGCGCTTGTTCGCATGTACCGAAGTGTCTGGTACGGCAATGAAGCGCCCGCGCATGTACCGAAGTGCTCTTGCGCATGTACCGAAGTCCTCGGCGCAAGTGTACCGAAGCGTTTTGGGTGCATCGAAAACCGAAGCGTTCTAGTGCACGGTAACCGAAGTGTTCTGCGCATCGTACCGAAGCCTTTGTTTTGCGGTACCAGCGCCTAGCGCATGTGGTACCAGAAGGCATTGCGCATCGTGTACCGAAGAGTTCTTTGCGCATGTACCGAAGGTCTTTGGGCGCACGCAGTACCGAAGTGCTCTTGGCGCATCGCACAAGGGGCGATTGTAACCGAAACGCTCTGGCATGTACCGAAGTCTTTTGGTGCACGTACCGAATTGTTTTGGGCGCATGTGTACGAATGGTATTAGAGCACGGTACCGAATTGCTCTTGCGCATGCGTAACCGAAGCGCCTTGGGGCATGTACCGAAGTGCTCTTGGCGCATGTGTACCGAATTGCCTGGCGCATGTACCGAAGTGCTCTTGGTTGCATGTACCGAAACGCTCTTGCGCATGTGTACTGAAGTGCTCTTGCGCATCGCAATCGAAAGCTTGCGCATGTACCGAAGGCCTTGGGTGCATGTGTACCGAAGCGCTCTTTGAGCGCATGTGCACCGAAGCGTTTTGGCATTGTAACGAAGCGTTCTGCGCACTGCACCGAAGTGTCTTGCGCACAAATCGAAGCGTCTTGGCGCATAAAAACGAAGTGCCTGCGCATGTGCACCGAAGGTTCTTGCGCATGGTAATCGAAACTGCCTTCAGGCGCACGTGTACCGAAGTGCCTGGTGCACGGTACCGAAGTGCTCTTTGCGCATGTGTACCGAAAATGCTCTTTTAAGCATGTGTACCGAAGCGTTTTGCGCACGTGCACCGAAGTGCTCTTGCGCATGTACTGAAGCTGCCTTGCGCATGTGGTACCGAAGTGCTCTTGCGCATGTGTACCGAAGTGCCTGCGCAATGCCTTTAGTGCATGGCACCGAAATGCCTTGGCGCATGCACCAGGCGTCTTGGCGCACGCGTACCGAATCACCTTGCGCACGTGCACCGGACGCCTGGGCGCATGTGGCACCGAAGCGCCTGGCGCATTGCACCGAAGCGTTTGGCATGTGTACCGAAGCGCCTTGGGTGCACCGCATCGATGCTCTTGCGCACGCGGCACCGAAGGCTCCGGCGCATTGCACCGAAACGCTCTTGCGCATCGCAGTAACCGAAGGCTCTTGCGCAACGTACCGAAGTGTCTTGGCGCATGTAATCAGGCGTTCTTGCGCACGTGTACCGAAGCGTTCTGCGCATGTACCGAAGTGCTCTGGCGCACGTGTACCGAAGTGCCTTGTGCATGTGGAACCGAAGTGCTCTTGCGCATCGCACCGAAGCGTTCTTGGCGCATGCGTACCGAGTACCTGGCGCATGTGTACCGAAGTGCTCTTGCGCATGTGGGTACCGAAGTGCTCTTGGCGCATGTACCGAAGCGCTCTGGCGCATGTAACTGAAGTGTCTGCGCACGTACCAAAGCGTCGGCGCTGTGTACCGGAGTGCTCTTGGCGCATGTGTACCGAAGTGCTCTTAGTGCATGGCACCGAAGCGTTTCCGGCGCATGCACCGAAGCGCTCTTGGTACTGTACCGAAGGCCTTAGCGCATGTGGAACCGAAGTGCTCTTTGCGCATGTGTACCGAAGGGCTATTGGCGCATGTGTACCAGAGCTCATTGCGTGCATGTACCGGCGTTCTGGCGCATGTGTACCGAAGTGTTTTGCGCATGTAAAATGTAGCGATCTGCTTTACGTACCGAAGTGCCTGGAGTGCATTGCGTGTACCGAATCGTTTTGGGTGCATGTGAACCGAAGTGTCTTGGCGCACATGTACCAGAGCGCTCTTGGGCGCATGTGTACCGAAGCGTCTTTGTCCATGTGGTACCGAAGTGTCTTGGCATGTACCGAAGTGCTCTGGCGCATGTGTACCGAAGTGCTCTTGCGCATCGTGTACCGAAGCGGTTTTGCGCATGTACCGGCTTCCTGCGCATGTACCGAAGCGTCTTGCGCATTGCACCGAATCACCTTGGCGCATGTGGGCACCGAAGGCCTTTGCGCATGTGTACCGAAGTGCTCTGCGCATGTACCTGGCGTTTTGCGCACGTACCGAATCCTCTTTGGCGCACTGTGTACCGAATTGCTCTTGCGCATGTGTACCGAAGCGTCTTGCAATACGTACCGAAGTGCCTTGGCGCATGGGTACCCATGCTCTTGCGCATGTGTACCGAGCGTTCTTGGCGCACGTGTACCGAAGCGTCTTTGCGCATGTGTACCGAATGCCTTGCGCACGTGTACCGAAGTGCTTTTGGCGCATTGTACCGATGCTTTTGGCACAGGTACCGGATGCGTCTTGGCGCATGGGCATCCCGAAGCGCCTTGGGGCATGCACCGAGCGTTTGCGCAAGTGTACCGAAATGCCGAAGGTCTGCGCACGGTACCGAAGTGCTCTGCGCATCGTAAAATCGAAGTGCCTTTGGCATCGCACCAAACGTTGCGCAGTGCACCGAAGTGCTTTGGCGCATGTACCGAAGCCTTCTTGCGCATGCGGTACCAGCGCTCCGGCGCATCGGCACTGAGCGATCTTATGCATGTGTACCGCAAGCGTGCGTACCGAAGTGCTCTGCGCATCGCACCGAAGTGCCTTGCGCATCGGGTAACCGAAGCGTTCGGCGCATGTCAATCGAACGTCTTTGGGCGCACGGTAACGAAGCTCTTTGGCATGTGTACCGAATTCTTGGGCATGCACCGGTTACCTTTTGGCGCATGTGTACCGAAGTACTTGGCGCATGTGTACCGAACCGTTCTTGGGTGCCGTGGCACCGGCGTTCTTGCGCATGTACTGAAGTGCCTTGTGCGTATTGTGTACCGAAGTGTTCTTGCGCACCGTGTTACCAGCGTTTTGCGCATGTACCGGAGTTCTTTGGCGCATCGTGTACCGAAGTGTTTTTGCGCATGTAAAATCGAATGTTCTCTGCGCACGTGTACCGAAGTGCTTGGCGCACGTGTACCGAAGTGCCTTGGTGCATGTGTACCGAAATGTTTTGTGCATGTGTACCGAAATGCTCTTGCGGTACCGAAGTGCTCTTGCGCATCGTAATCGAAGTGCTCTTGCGCATAAAACCGAGCGTCTTGGCGCATCGTGTACCGATACCTTGGCATGGTACCGAAGCAATTTTGGCGCATCGTAAAATCGAAGTGCTCTTGTGCGCATGAGTACCGAAGCGTTTTGCGCACGTGTACCGGAAGTTCTTGGTGATGTGGGTACCGAAGCGTTTTGCGCATGTGTACCGAAGTGCTCTGGGTGCATGTGCAATCGAAGCGTTCTTGCGCATGTGGTAACAGTTTTGCGCACGTACCGAAGCGTTCTTTTGCGCACGTGTACCGAAGTGTTCTCGGCGCATGTGGTACCGAATGTCCTTGGCGCATGTACCGAAGTGCTCTTGCGCACGTGTACCGAAGTGCTCTTGGCATGTACCGAAACGTTTTGCGCACGTGTAACCAGCGTTCTTTTGCGCATCGCAACCGAAGCGCCTGGCGCATGTACCGAACGTTCTTTTGGCGCATCGCACCGAAGTGCCTTGCGCATGTGTACCGAGCGTTCTTCGGCGCATGTCACCGAAGTGTTCTGCGCATGTACCTGAAGTCTCTCGCACGGGCACCGAAGTGCTCTTGCGCATGTGTACCGAAGTGCTCTCGGCATCGAAGCGTTTTGCGCATGGGTACCGAAGTGCTCTTGCGCACGTGTACCGCGTCTTTGCGCATGTGCACCGAAGTGCTCTGGCGCATGGCCGAAGCGTTGGCGCATGTGTACCGAAGTGCTCTTGCGCATCGTTACCGAAGTGCTCTGGCGCATGTAACAGTGTTCTTGCGCATGTGTACCGAAGTGTTTTGGGTGCATCGTGTACCAGCAATTTTGCATGTAACCGAAATGCCTTTGCGCATGTACCGAAGCGTCTTTGCGCACGTGCAATGAAGTGCTCTTTTGCGCATGTGTAAACCGAAGCGCCTTTTGCGCATGTGTACCAGCGTTCTTGCGCATGTGGTAACGAATGCCGCGTGCCTGGCGCAGTGCACCAGAGTCCAGGCATGCACCGAAGCGCTCTTGGCGCATGCGTACCGAATTGTTCTGCGACGTACCGAAGTGCTATTGTGCAGGTACCAGTGTTCTTGCGCATGTGGTACCGAATTGCTCTTGCGGTACCGAAGTGTTTGGGTGCACATACCAAAGTGCTTTTGGCGCATGTACCGAAGCGCTCTTGGCCATGTGCACCGAAGTGCCTTGGTGCATGTGTACCGAAGCGTTCTTGCGCACGTGTACCGAAGCGCTCTTTTGCGTATGTACCGAAGTGCCTTGGCGCATCGTACCGAAGTGCTCTTGGCGCACTGTACCGAAGTGTCCGCGGCGGTACCGAAGCGTTCTTTGCGTGCATGCCGGTAATCACCGAAGCGTTTTGGCGCATGTGGTACCGAAGCGCTCTTGCGCAGGTGCACCGAAGTGCTCTGGCATGGTACCGAAGTGCCTTGCGCATGTGTACCGAATGCCTTGGCGCATAGAACCGAAGTGCTCGCGCATGTACCGAAGTGCTCTTGGCGCATGTGTACCGAATCGTTTTGGGTGCATGTGTACCGAAGTGTCTTTTGCGCATCGTTACCAAAGTGCTCTTGCGCATGTGTACTGAAGTGCTCTTGGCGCATGTGTACTGAAGTGCTCTTGCGCATGTACCGAAGTGTTCTGGTGCATAAAATGGGAAGTGTCGGCGCATGTGTACCGAATGTCTGGCGCACGTGTACCGAAGCGTTCTTGCGCACGTGTACCGAAGTGCTCTTGCGCGGTAACCGAAATGCCTTGGCGCATGTGCACCGAAGTGCCTTTGGCAGTGCACCGCGCTGGTACCGAAGCGCTCTTGGGTGCATGTGCATCAGCGTTTTGCGCATAACCGAACTGTCTGCGCATGTACCGAAGTGCTATTGGGTGCAGGCAGAGTCATTGGCATGTACCGAAGTGTTCTTGGGCGCATGTGTACCGAAGTGCTCTTGGCATGCGGTAAATCGAAGTGCTCTTGCGCATGTGGCACCGAAGTGCTCTGGCATGTGTACCGAATTGCCTGCGCATGTGGCAATAGGCGTTTTGGCGCACATGTACCGAGCGTTTTGGGAGCGCACCAGTTTTGCGCATGTGTACCGAAGTGCTCTGGTGATGTGCACCGAAGCGTTCTTGCGCATCGCAACGAAGCGTTTTGCGATGTACCGAAGTGCTCTTGCGCAGGTACCGAAGCGCTCTTGGCGCATGTGGTACCGAAGTGCTTTTGCGCATGTACCGGCGGTTCTTTGGCACCTGTACCGAAGTGTTCTGCGCACGTACCGAAGTGCTCTTGTGCCGTGGTACCGAAGTGCTCTGGCGCATGTGTAACTGAAGCGTTTTGCGCATGTGTAACCGAAGCGTTTTGGCATGCACCGAAGCGTCTGTGCATGTATAACCGAAGTGTCTTGGGCGCATGTCAATCGAAGCGTTTTGCGCATGTAGCGTTCTTGCGCATGTGTACCGAAGTGCTCTTGTGCATGTACCGAAATGCCTTTGCGCATTGCAACGAAGCGTTCTTGCGCACGTGGTACCGAAGCGCTCTTGCGCATGTGGTACCGAAGCGCTCTTGCGCATGTGTACCGAAGCGTTCTGGCGCATGTACCGAAGTGCTATTGCGCATGTACCAGAGTTCATTGCGCATAAATCGAAATGCTCTTGGTGCATGTACCGAAGCGTTTCGCATGTTACCGAAGCCTTTGGCGCATGTGTACCAGAGTCCTGCGCATGTGTACCGAAGTGCTCTTTGCGCATGTGGTACCGAAGCGTTCCAGGGTGCATGTGGCACCAGGAGCGTCCGGCACGTGCACCGAAGCGCGCTTGCGAACGCAGCAACGAAACGCCTTGGCATGGCACCGAAGCGCCTTCTGGCGCACGGCACCGAAGGCCTGCGCATGTGCAATCGAAGCGTCTTTGCGCAGTGAACCGAAGGGCCTTGGCACGCACCAAGGCATGCACCGAAGTGTCTTTGCGCAAACCGAACGTCTTTGGCACGTGCAACCGAAGCGTTTGTGCGCATGTAAACCGAATGCCTTGCGCATGTGGCAACCGAAGTGCTCTTGCGCATTGGTACCGAAGTGCTCTTGCGCATGTACCGAAATGCCTTTGGTGCATGTGGGTACCGAAATTCTTGCGCATGTGTACCGAAGCGTTTTGGTGCAACGAAGTGCTCTTTGCATGTGTACCGAAGTGTTTTGGTGCATGTAACGAATGTTTTGGCATGGTACCGGGAAGTGTATTGGGTGCATCGTACCAGCGTTCTTTGGTGCATGTGAACCGAAGTGTCGGTGCATGTGGTAACAGCGCTTTGCGCATGTGTACCGAAATGTTTTGGGCGCATGTGTACCGAAGCGCTATTGCGCAGTGTACCAGATTCATTGCGCATGTGTAACCGAAGTGCTCTTAGGTGCATGTGCACCGAAGCGTTCTGGCGCATGTGCAACCGAAGCGCTCTGGCGCATGTGGTACCGAAGTGCTCTTGCGCATAAAATGAAACGTTCTTGGCGCATGTGTACCGAAGTTTGCGCATCGTGACCAGAGTGCTCTTGGCGCATGTACCGAAGCGCTCTTTTGTCCATGTGTACCGAAGCGTTCTTTGCGCATGTACTAAGTGTTTTTGCGCATGTGTACCGAAGTGCTCTTGGGTGCATAGCGTCGCGCATCGAAAATCGGCGTTCGCATGTGTACCGAAGCGCTCTTGCGCATGTGTAACCGAGAGTGCTCTTGGCACTTGTACCGGCGATCGTGGCATCGCGGTACCGAAGTGCTCTGCGCATAGAACCGAAGTGCTCTTGCGCATGCGGTACCGAAGCGCTCTTGGCGCATGTGTACCGAAGTGCTCTTTGCGCATGTGTAACCAGCGTTTTGGCACATGTGCACCCAGAGCGCATGTGCACCGAAGCGTTCCGCGCATGTACCGAAGCGTTCTTGGCGCACGTAAAACCGAAGCGTTCTTCTGCGGCAATCGGTGCTTTTGCGCATGTAAACGAATCGTTTTGCGCACGTAAACCGAAGCGTTTTGCGCATGTGCACCGAAAGGCCTCTGGCATACCGAAGTGGTATGTCACGAAGTGCTCTTGCGCATGCACCAGCGTTCGTTGCATGGCACCGAAGCCTTAAGACAGCATCGCGTTCTTGCGCATAAACAGCTTCGCAACAGCCGCGATAAAACCGAAGCGTTATTGCGCATGTGTACCAGAGTCTATTGCGCATGTGTACCGAAGCGCGTGCAGGTATGTGTACCGAAGTGCATTGCGGCGTACCTGAAGTGCCTGCGCATGTGTACCGAAGCGTTTTGCGCATGTGTACCGAAGTGCTCTTGGCGCATGTGTACCGAAGTGTTTTGGGCGCATGTGTACCGGCGTTTTGCGCATCGCCACAAAAGCGTTTTGGGTGCATGTACCGAAGTGCTCTTGCGCACGTGTACCGAAGTGCTCGGGTGCATGTGCACCGGCTCTGCGCAGCATCAGGCGTTCTGCATGTGTACGAAATGCTCTTGCGCATCGTAACGAGTGCTCTGCGCACGTGAACCCGAAGTGCCTTTTGCGCATGCAACTGAAACGTTTGCGCACGTAACCGAATTGCTCTTGCGCATGTGTACCGAAGCGTTTCTGGCGTCAGGTACCGAAGCGTTCTTGGCGCATGTACCGAAGCGTTTGCGCATGTGCAACGAAGTGTTTGCGCATAAAACCGAAGTGCGTTAGGTATGTGTACCAGAGTTCATTGGCATGTACCGAGTTCTTTGGCGCATATGCACGAAGTGTTTTGGTGCACGTACCGGCGTTTGCGGCGGTACCGAAGTGTTTTGCGCACCTTGTACCGAAGTGCTCTTGGGCGTACCGGCGTTCTTGCGCATGTGAACCGAAGTGTTTTGCGCATGTGCAACGAAGCGCTCTGCGCATGTGCACCGAGACGTTTTGGGCATGTGTACCGAAGCGTTTTGGCGCATGTGCACCGAATGCTCTTGCGCACGGCACCGAAGCGTCTTTGCGCACGTACCGAAGTGCTCTTGGCGCATGTGCAACAAGCACGCAAAAATAGCTCTTGCGCATGCAAAACCGAAGTGCCTTGCGCACGTGCACCGAAGTGCTCTGGTGCGCACCGAAGTGTCGGCGCATGCGTACGAAGCGCTCTTGCGCATGGTGACCGAAGCGTTTTGGGCGCATGAGTACGAAGTGTTTCCGGTGCATCGCAACCGAAGCGTTCTTGCGCATAAAATTAGCGTTTCGGCGCATGTGCACTGAAGTGCTCTTGCGTGATGTGTACCGGCGTTCTGCGCATCGCTACCGAAGTGTTTTGCGCATGTACTGAGTACCTGCGTAGGTGTACCGAAGTGCCTGGGTTCATGTGCAACCGAAGCGCTTTGCATGTGGTACCGAGCTTTCGGCGCATGTGCAATGAAAACGTTCTTGCGCACGTAAACCGAAGTGTCTTTGGCGCATCGCATCGAAGTGTTCTGAAATGACAGAACATGTGCAACGTTTCGGCATCACCGAAGTGTTTTGCGCATGTAATGAATGTTTTGCGCACGTAAAATCGAAGTGTCTTGCGCATCAACGAAGCGTCTTGCGCATGTGCACGAAACGTTTGCGCATACAAATGGCGTTTCGGCACGTACCGAAGTGCTCTTCTGCGCATGCGAACCAACGTTCTGCGCATGCACTGAATTGTTTGGCATCGCAAAATCGAAGCGTTTGCGCATGTGGCACCGAGGTTTTGCGCACGTGCACCGAAGGTTTCGGTGCATAGGCATTGAAGTGTTTTGCGCATCCATAACGAAGTGCCTTTGCGCATGAACTCGAATTGTTCTTGCGCATTGTACCGAAGTGCTTTGGGTGCATGTGTACCCCGAAGTGCTCATTGCGCATCGTTTCACCAAAAGTGCATGTACCGAAGTGTTTTGCGCATGTACCGAAGTGCTCCTGGCATGTAAAATCGGCGTTTTGGCGCATGTACCGAAGCGTTCGCGCATAAAACCGAACTTTGCGCACGTACCGAAGCGTTTTGCGCATCGGCAACGAAGCGTTTTGCGCATGTGTACCGAAATTTTGCGCACGGGTACCGAAGCGTTTGGCGCATGTACCAGGCGTTTGCGCATGTGTAATGAAGCGCTCTTGGCGCATGTGCACCGGGCCTTGCACCGAATGCTGTAAATCGAAGTGTTCTTGGCGCATGTGCACCGAAGCGTTTTAAGTATGTGCAACGAAGCGTTTTGGCGCATGTGCACCGAAGCGTTCTTCGGCTGTATACCGAATCTGGCGCATGTACCGAAGTGCTCTGCGCATGTGCAACGAATTGTTTTGCGATGCAAACGAAGCGCCTTGCGCACATGTACCAGAGCGTTTGGCGCATGTACCAGTGCGTTCTGTCTATGTGCACCGAAGTGTTCCCGGCGCAGTGCAATCGAAGGCCTTGCGCATCGTAATGAATTTTGCGCACGGGCACCGAAGTGCTCTTGGTGCACGTGCAACGAAGCGTCCTGGGCGCATGTGTACCGAAATGCTCTTGGGTGCACAAATGAAGCGCTTTGGGTGCACGTACCGAATTGCTCTTGCGCATCACCGAAGCGCACCGCGTTTTGGCATCGGCACCGAAGTGCGTTTCTGGCGACGAACCGAAGTGTTTTGCGCAACTGTACCGAAGTGCTTTGCGCATGTGTATCGAAGTGCTCTTGGCACGCGGCAACCGAAGTGCTCTGGCGCATGTGTACCGAAGTGTTTGCGCATGGTACCGAAGTGTTTTGCGCATGTGTACCGAAGTGCTCTGCGCATGTACCGAAGTGCTTTGGCATGTGTACCGAAGCGTTCTGCGCATGTGTACCGAAATGCTCTTGGCGCACGTAACGTAGTGCTCTTGGGGGCACGCAACGAAGTGTCGGTGCATGTAACCGAAATGTTTGCGCATAAAATGAAGCGTTTTTGCGCACGTGCACCGAAGTGCTCTTGCGCATGTGCACGAAGCGCCTTGCGCATGTGCACCGAAGTGCTCTTGCATAGGTAACCGAAATGCTCTTGGCGCATGTGTACCGAAGTTCCTTGTGCGTACCGAAGTGCTCTTGTCCATGTGTTCGAAGCGCGGGCGCATGCACCGAAGTGCTTTTGCGCATGTGTACCGAAGCGTTTTTGCACAAACGAAGCGTTTTGCGCATGTGTACCGAAGTGCTCTTGGCGCATGTGCACCGACCGTTCTTGCGCAGGGTTTGCGCACCAAAAGCGTTCTTGCGCATGTGTATTCAGCGTTTGCTGGCGTACCGAAGTGTTCTGCGCATGTGTACCGAAGCGTTTTGGTGCATCGTAAAATGAAGTTCTTGCGCACGTGCACGAAGCGTTCTTGGCGCATCGCAACGAAGTGCTCTGCGCATGTGTACCGAAATGTTCTGGCGCATAAAATTTAGGCGTTTTGGCACGGAATCGAAGTGCTCTTGCGCATGTGTACCGAATGCCTTTGCGCACGTAACGAAGTGCCCTTGGGCACGTGCAACGAAGAGTTCTTGGCGCATGTACCGAAGCGTTTGGTGCATGTGCACCGAAGCGTTTTGCGTGCAGGCACCAAAGTGCTCTTTGCGCATCGCAATGAAGTGCTCTTGGGGCATGTGTACCGAAGCGTTTTGGCGCACGTACCGAAGTGCTCTTGCGCAAAAAGGTGCACGAAGTGTTTTGCGTACAGGGTACCGAAGTGTTTGCGCATCGCACCAGAGTTTTTGCATCGTAATGCAGCGCTCTTGCGCATGCACCGAAGCGTTTGCGCATGTACCGAAGCGTTTCGGCGCATGTGTACCGAAGCGTTTTGCGCATGTGCACCGAAATGCTCTTTGGGTGCATGTACCGGCGTTTTGCGCATCGTACACCAGGCGTTTGGGTGCATGGCACCGAAGTGTTCTTGCGCATGTGACCGAAGTGTTTCGGCGCATGCAAAATCGAATTGTTTCGGTGCTAAAATCGAAATGCTCTTGCGCATCGGCACCGGAGTTTTGGCACGCAGTAATGAAGCGTTTTTGGCACGTGTACCGAATGTTTTGGGTGCACGTGCACTTTGCGCATCGCAGGTCAAAGTTTCTTCGGCATGTGTACCGAAGTGTTCTGCATGTACCGAAGTGTTTCAGCACGGCACGAAGCGTTCTTGGGTGCACGTGCACGAAGTGCTCTGCGCACGGCAAGAAGTGCCGGCGGCTGTGTACCGAAGCGCTTCAGCAATGTGTATTCAAGCGTTTTGGCGCACGTGCACCGAAGTGTTCTGCGCACTAACGAAGTGTCATGCGCATGTAAAATCGGCGTTCTTGGCGCAAGGTACCAAAGTGCTCTTTGCGCATGTGTACCGAGTGCTCTTTTGCGCACGTGTAAAGCGCGTTTTGGCGCATGTACCGAAGTGCCTTGGCATAAAATAGAAGCGTTTTGCGCATAAATCGAAACGCTCTTAAGTATGTGTAACGAAGTGCTCTTTTGGCATGTGTACCGAAGCTCTTGGTGCGCATGTGTACCGAAGTGCTATTGCGCACGTGCACCAGAGTTCTTGGGTATTGTAACCGAAGTGCTCTTTTGGCACGTTTAATAAAAGTGTTTGGTGCATGTGTACGAGCGTTTTGGCGCATGTGCACCGAAGTGCTCTTGCGTCATGGTACCGAAGCGTTTTTGCATGGCACCGAAGGTTTGCGCATAGGTGCAACGAATGCTCTTGCGCATCGTGCACCGAAGTGCTCTGGCACGTGCAATCGAAGTGCTCTTGCGCGTACCAAATGCCTTAAGTGCATGCAATCGAAGGTTCTTTGCGCACGTGTACCGAATTGCTTGCGCATGTGTACCGTAAGCGCCTTGTGCATGTGAACCGAAAGTTGTTTTGCGCATAAACGAAGTGCTTTGGGCGCATGTGTACCAGAAGTGCTCGTGCATGTGCACCAGAGGTTCTTGCGCAAGGTACCGAGGTGCTCTTGTGCATGTACCGAAGCGCTCTTGCGCATGGGTACCGAAGTGCTCTTGCGCATGTGCACCGAAGTGCTCTTGCGCATGTGTACCGAAGTGCTCTGCGCATGTACCGAATGTTCTTGCGCATGTGCACCGGCGTTTGGCGCACAGTACCAGAGTGCCTTGGCGCATGTGTACCGAAGTGCTCTTTGTGCATGCACCGAAGTTTCTGGCGCATGTGGGTAATCGCAGTTCTGGCGCACGTAACCGAAGCGCTCTTGGCGCATGCACCGAAGCGTTCTTTGGCGGCGCAACGAGGTAGTTTTGCGCACCTGTACCGAAGTGTTTGGCGCATGTGTAAATAGCGTTTTGGGTGCATCGCATCGAAGTGCTCTGCGCATGTGTACCGAGCGCCTTTGCGCATGTGCAATTAAGTGCTCTTGCGCATAAAATGAAGTGCTTTTGCGCATGCACGAAGGCTATTGGCGCATGTATCAGAGTTCATTGGGCGCATCGGCACCGAAGCGTTTTGCGCATGAGCACCGAAGCGCCTTTGCGCATGCAACGAAGCGTTCTGCGCATGTACCGAAGTGTTCTTGGGCGCATGTAAAACGAATTGCTCTTGCGCATGTGTACCGAGTCTTTTGGGCATGCACCAAAGCGTTCTGCGTTTAAAAAAAATCGAAGCGTTCTTGCCCATGTGCACCAGCGTTCTGGCGCATGGTACCGAAGCGTCTTGGCGCACCAAAATCGAAGTGCTCTGGTGATGTAACCGAGTGTTTTGCGCATCGTAAAATCGAAGCTCTGCGCATGTGTACCGAAGTGCTATTGCGCAAGCAACGAAAGCGTTGCGCATCAAAATCGAAGTGTTTTGCATGTGTACCAGCGTTATGCGCTAAAGAAATGTTTCAAAAATGTACCGGAAGTGCTCTTGGCGCATCGCACGAAGCGTTCTGGCATGTGCACGAAATGCTCTTTGCGCGTACCGAAGTGCGTTTGGCGCACGCACCGAAGTGTCCGGTGCATGTACTGAAGTGCTCTTGCGCATCGTACCGAAGTGCTCTTGGCGCATGTGTACCGAAGCGTTTTGCGCATCGTGAACCGAATTGTTTGCGCATAACGAAGTGCTCTGGGCGCATGTGTACCGAAGCGTTGGCGCATGTGCAACGAATCACGGCGCATGTACCGAAGCGCCCTAGGCGTATGTGCACCAGAACGCATTGGGCGCAAGGCACCGAGGTGCGCTTTGGGCATGGTACCGAAGTGCTCTTGGCGCATGTGGCACCGAAGTGCTCTTGCGCAACAGAAGCGTTCTTGCGCATGTGGCACCTAAGCGTTTTGCGCATGTGTACCGAAGTGCTCTTTGGCGCATGTGCACAGGCGTTTTGCGCATGTAGCAACGGCGTTCCGGCGCATGAATCGAATTGTCTTGCGCATGTGGTAACGAAGTCCTTCTGGCGCCACCTGCACCGAGAGCGTCTTTGGCGCATGTAAAATCGGAATGCCTTGGGCGCATGTACCGAAGTGCCCGGCGCACAAACGAAGCGTTCTTTGGCGCATTGTACCGAAGTGCCTTGCGCATGTGGTCCCGAAGTGTCTGGTCTGTAAACCGAAGTGCTCTGCGCATCGCTTACCAAAGTGCTCTTGCGCATGTGTACTGAGCGTTTTGCGCGACATGTGTACCGTAGTGTTTTGCGCATATTAAAGTGCTCTTGTGACAGGTACCGAAGTGCTCTTTTGCGCATGTGTACCGAGATGCTCTGGCGTAACGCAGGCCCAAGCGTTTTTGGCGCACGGCAACGAAGCGTCTGGCATGTGTACCGAAATGTTTTGGCGCATAAAATAGGCGTTTTGGTGCACGTGTACCGAAGTGTTCTGGGCATGTACCGAAGCGCCCTTGGCGCATGTGGTAACGAAGTGTTCTGGTGCATGTGCACCGAATTGTTCTTGCGCATGTGGATCACCGAAGTGCTCTTGGCGCATGGTACCGAAGTGTTCTTGGGCATGTGTACCGAATTGTTCTTGGGCGCACCGTGTACCGAGTGCTCTTTGCGCATGTGTACCGGCGGCTCTTGCGCATGTGTACCGAAGTGCTCTGCGCATGTGGCACCGAGCGTTGGCGCACGTCACCAAACGTTCTTGGTGCATGTGTACCGAAGTGTTTCCATGTGCACCGAAGCGTTCTGCGCATGTGTACCGAAGTGCTCTGGCGGCAACCGAAGCGTTTTGGGCACATGTGTGGTGAATGCTTGGGCGCACGTAAACCGAAGCGTTCCGGCGCATCGCACCAAGCGTTTTGCGCATCGCAATCGAATGCTCTTGGGCATGTGCAACGAATTGCTCTGCGCACGTGCGTACCGAAGTGTCTGCGACGGTACCGAAGCGCCTTTGGGTGCATGCACCGAAGTGCCTGCGCATGTGCACCGAATTGTTCTTGGCATGTGTACCGAAGCGCTATTGCGCATGTACCAGAGTTCATTGGGTGCATGTGTACCGAAGCGTTTTCGGCTGTAAAGGCGTCTTGCGCATGTGCACCAGCGCGCAATCAGTGCTCTCTGGTGAGCGGCATCGAATTGTTTGGGTGCATGTGTACCGAAGTGTTTTGGGCGCACACGTACCAGAGTGCTCTGCATGTGTACCAGCGCTCTTGGTCTGGCGTACCGAAGTGTTCTGGTGCATGTACCGAAGTGCTCTTTGCGCACGGTACCGAAGTGCTCTTGGGTGCATGTGTACCGAAGTGCTCTTTTGCGCATGGGCACGAAGTGTTTCTGGCGCACGTTTACCAAAGTGCTCTTGGCATGTACTGAAGTGCTCTTGTCTCATGGGTACCGAAGCGTTTTGCGCACCGAAGTGCTCGCATAAACGAAGTGCTCTTGGTGCAAGTACCGAAACGTTTGCGCATCACACCGGCGTTTCATTGCACTGGAAGCGCTCCTGCATGTGTACCGAAGCGCTCTTGCGCATGCAACCGAAGCGTGCCTTTGCGCAGGCAACCGAATTGTTCTTGGCGCATGTGTACCGAAGCAACGGGTGCATGTGTACCGAATTGCCTGCGCATGTGTACCGAAGTGCTCTAGGGTGTATGTACCAGAGTGCATTGGGTGCGTGTACCAAAAACGTTTTGGGTTCATGTGTACCGAAGTGCTCTTGTGCATTGTACCGAAATGCCTTGGGTGCATGTGTACCGAAGTGCTGTTGGGTGCACGTACCGAAGTGCTGTTAGGTATGCACGAAAGCGCTCTTGGTGCATGTATACCGAAGTGCTCTTGGGTGCATGTGTACCGAAGTGTTTCTGGGTGCATGTGTACCGAAGTGTTTTGGGTGCACGTGTACCAAAGTGCTTCTGTACTACACCTGTCATATGGAGTGAATACATTACTACACCTGTCTTATTAAGTGAATACATACACACCTGTCTTATGGAGTGAATACATATTACACCTGTCTTATGAAGTGAATACATTCCTACACCTGTCTTGTGGAGTGAATACATTACACCTGTCTTATTGAGTGAATACATTACTACCTGTCTTATGAAGTGAATACATTACTACACCTGTCTTGTGGAATAACACACTACACCTGTCTTATAGAGTGAATACATTACTACACCTGTCTTATGAAGTGAATACATTACTACACCTGTCTTGTGGAGTGAATACATTACTACACCTGTTTGGAGTGAATACATTACACCTGTCTTGTGGAGTGAATACATTACTACACCTGTCTTGTGGAGTGAATACATTACTACACCTGTCTTTGGAGTGAATACATTACTACACCTGTCTTATGAAGTGAATACATTACTACACCTGTCTTGTGGAGTGAATACATTACTACACCTGTCTTGTGGAGTGAATACATTACTTATGAAGTGAATACATTACTACACCTGTCTTGTGGAGTGAATACATTAACCTAACTAGATATAGCGGGAGTGTGATGACAGAACACACTGGATCAAGGTATACTGTTAACCTCGGCAAGATAAATTAGAATGATAACATGACGCAGTGAGATCAAGGTAAAATGTTGACCTCAGGTGCGGTCATATTGTCGAGGTTGAGGGAGCAGAGTCTTCATGTAGGTTAAATTTTTTACAGTTATTGCCACCTGTCACATTACCTCTGACGTCACCACCCAAGACAACACACCGGGTAGCTCAGACAGGTGTGTGTGTGTGTGTGTGTGTGTGTGTGTGTGTGTGTGTGTGTGTGTGTGTGTGTGTGTGTGTGTGTGTGTGTGTGTGTGTGTGTGTGTGTGTGTGTGTGTGTGTGTGTGTGTGTGTGTCCTTTTCAGTCATTTTGACAGTACCTAAGAAATCATCATATTATTACCACCTGTTTATTCTATACCAATTACCTTTCACTGTACTGTAAACACCGTGTTAATATCCTGTATCTTTCTGCTGTGTCTTCCTACAGGCGAGGCGGAGGGTGCGGCGAGGTTCCTGAGCCACGTACCCCACGACGATTACGTTCCAGACACCCACCTGGACGACCTCGACGTACCAGACTACGACGCAGACGTTAAACTCCCCGGCAGACACTACCCTAAGCTGCCCTACCGCCTCCACTCCCAAGATCCCCTCCCGGAGCCGCCTTACCTCCACACCAATCACCACGACCTAAGATTCACCCCACAGTCAGGAGGGTCTAACTACGGCCACCTCAACACAGAGCCCTCGTACTATAACTATGACGGTGACGAACGGGACTGGGGAGACGACGACGATGACGGGCTGCTACTGGTGTCCCCTCAGAGCGACACGGCAGGTCCTCCCCCAGAGTCAGAAGAGCCACCATCCACAACGAAGCCCGATACAGGGCCCAGGTTCGATAGGACTCAGCCCAGGAGCATCACGGTACAGGCGGGCAAGACGGCAGTGCTCGGGTGTCGTGTCCTCGGTATTGAAGACAAGTCGGTGAGTGTCTGGTGTTATCAAGTACATAGAGTAAACCTCTGAACAAATTCCAACTTTTCGACAAGAGATCGTTAATCACCATGTCGAGGACTACCATCCCAAAAATAATTCAAGAGGTATATTTTGTAATTTTGGGGGGCCTGAAAAATTGACTTTGCTCAGAATATCAGGAATGGTAGGCCTCGACTTAACTGATTAAGGATCTGTTGTTGAAAATGTGATAATAAGTTGTCCTAATAATCACTAGAGTATGAAAATCTTATACTTAATTATCCTAATTACTATGAGGACAGTTAATTATAATAATTTCATCGCCTTAACCACTGATACTTCATCTGCACCACAAGGACTACCTATACTGAGATTTTAAGCAAAACTAATTTTTCCGCTCACAAAAATTTTGGGGGGTCCGCAAAATTCATTTTGTACATATATTAAGGTAAGAGGGAAATCAAGCTTTTAAAAATTTACAGCATGCAAAGCACTCCTCATGCAGCACCACAAACAATGGGAGAAAACTAGATTCCATACAGAGACAAACAGTCCATTATGTATATGTAACACATTTGTTCTGAAGAGAAGGATGTTTGACATGTAAATAAGTTCACAGTTCTTGGGAAGCAGATATGGGTTAAGCGGCTACATTGACGCCAAGCATATTTATTGTGGCAGAATTATAGAATCACCAACAATTAGACGTTATGAGGAATCGGTAATGTTAGTTTAGGAACTTAACCCTTCAGGTTACAGAGGATGCCCTTATTAGCAGTGCCCGCCCGGAGGTCTTGTAAAGTCTCGTTAATATTTCTACCTTCTTTACACTTACATTGTCCAAGTTCTGACACCAACCATGAGCAGCGTTCTCAGTCAGAGTGCTTAAATAGATATGAAGAACTAAATTAATATAAAATGAACCTTAGACTGGACATGGAACTATTCATTTAATCTATTGTGGCAGTCTGTGGGCCGGTCAGCCTCTATGACGGACTGTTAGGCGTGGGCTGTTGCCGATACCTTAAGAAAATTAGCTTTTTACCTTAAGTCTCAAGATTTCAAGTGTACTGTATTTTGAGAAGAAAATACCCAGGCGAGAATTTGTCAGGTACTGTGTGCTCTCCCCTCCCATACAACCGGTGAGGTGACGGGTGTGTGTGTGTGTGTCCTGAGATACAGGATATCGGAGTTTTCATTCCTAGTGACTGCTTGAGCCACGGATTTCCATAGATTTTTAATTATCTGGAAATTTTCCTTGAGAAAATTATATATTTTTTTAAGTTTGAATTACATGAACAAATACTGGAATGGACTTGAACGTTTAAAATACATTTCATCAAGTATAAACAGCGGTGAAACTACCAGGGATGCAGCCGGTACAACAATAGTGGGGCTGTGGGGCCATCACCCATATTTACTAAGTCATGATGAGTGAGTTGCATCTGGTCTACTGAAACAAATAAGTAGTTTGAGTTAACTTTCTTGGTTGTTCTTCAAACAAAAATATTAGACATAATTATTGCACGGTCTAACTATGAGTTGAGACATAGATAAATTGGTAAAGAACTCAGTTGACTCTATTGTGCAAATGAGACACCTATGTGCAAGTAAAAAAGCAATTGAAGAAATACTGATTAAATGGGGTGTGTAGCCCAATTTCAGCACGGAAAAACAACATTGTTTAATTGTGTGAAGACGAACTGCTCTCGGATCCAGAAAAAACAAATCTGACCAATGTGCTTTACAGTTGTTATGATCATTCACCTAAATAATATATCTAAAGGTCTAAGGCCTAAGGCAGGTTGCTGAAAATTTTAGTATTATCTTCCCCAAGAATTTAGTTGCTACACCCGATAAGGTACTGTACGATGGAGCCATAACGAGTTAACAAATATGAAGTAGATATCTTAAAGAATTTCCTGCTCAGTTGCTGTCCTTTGACAGTATTTCAGATCAGATCTTCAAAACACTTCAACAGCTTCTGAGTTATTAACCTTGTTCCTATGTGAAGACAGTGTTCAAGCTTCCAACAAGTCTTGAATGCAATAACTTTAACTTTAACAATTCCTGTGACAGTTGTAAGTGCTGAACGATCCTTTTCGAAGCTTAAGTTGATAAAAATAACTATTTGAGAAGCACAGTGATGCAAGAACGATAAAGTGAACTGTATCAATATCTTGAAAATAAAATTGGAAGATATACATCAACTTCAGCATTAATATTTCGGGTTGACAAATCGTACTAAATATCTATATCATATTTGTTTCTAAAATATATATAAACCTAATACCCATTAAAGTAATTAACAATGGCAATTAAAAGGAATGACTTTGCCACAATCTCACAGATACGAGATAAAACATTAAAAAATAAATACAAAATCGCTCGCTACGCCTCTTAACATTTAAAGTAATTATCGTTACTAATTAAAAGATTATATTTATCCCAGAAGCAGTGTTTAAAAATGACTCTAGCGAGATAATCAGTAAATTCATATTTATGTACTAAATAGAGAAAACAAAATTAAGATTAACCTCTATAATTTGTAAGTAAGAAAAAGCACAATAATAATATTAGGTGGATAATAGTAACAGTTTTGATAAGTAACACTATTGATAAGTAACATTATTAATCAGTAACACGATATGGATACGTAACACTGTATTGGTGTAACAATTTCCATGATTTTTGGAGTAAATTGGATCATGCTTTAGAGAAAATATATAAGTATTCCGCCAAAAGACCTCCCCGATGTTCCCGCTTAAATTGACCAATGACAGTGTGAGTCTTAAGCCTGAACCATTAAGGAAAGCCTGTGGTACGTAACGTCATAAGTATGTGGCGTCCCATCAGACGTCTTTCTTTTGAGACAGTCTAGGTTGGTGTGTCAGATGCTAGGTGTCGATGGCGAGGGGAGTAACAATAATAATAATTAAGCGACACTGAAGGTTTTTATCCGTTTCACCAAATGTTTTGTGATTCATGTAACCCCTTTAACTAGTTTTGAAAGTGTAACTCTCCATTCTGAATTACGTCTTTAATAAACGAAGAACCATTTAGAATAGTTCTCAGTTCCCTTCCACCGTGTCTTTGTGGTATACATAACTATCAAATATTTCCTCTAGTATGTTAGTGCATGAAATATTTATTCCTATAGAATTACCGATATTCCTTCCTTCCTACTTCCTCTCCCCTTGATACCTGACCATAAACCAGCTCTCACTTCCCTCAACACACAGGTCTCCCCTCTCCTCTCCCTCTCTCCTCCCCTCCTTCACCTACCGAAAGAAAGAGTAAGAAGAAAAGAAGAGAAACAGAGAAATAAAGAAGAATAAAAGTAGGTAAATAAATAGAACTAAAATAAAATAAAGGGATTAATACATTTTTATTACATTGATAAGTAACTCTATTGATAAGTAACATGTAAACACATAAAAGTAACAATAAAGATGTCAATAACTAACGTAACTGAGAAGGACATCAGAGAATACCCTAGAACTCTTTACTAATCAAGAATACACGCATAAAGAAGGTTGAAGCACAGTAATACATTATAACATCATCAACACAAGCAGCTGTCAGTGTGTCATGTGTTAAAAGAGTCACCAAGGGGATGATGGTTTATTCCCCACACCAGCACCTGTCAGCCTCCCGACGGTGTTAAGACATGATAACCAACGTACCTGAGGGAGGCAGGAGGTTAAATAATCTATTGTGGAATTGTCTCTTCGTGTCATAATGTGTCAGAACTTAACGAGATATACAGGGCAGTGACACTTATGTGATTTGGCGAAGGTTGTAACAGATCAAGAAATATTGATTAGTAACGTAACAAGAATAGTAGTGATGATGATGGTATGTCTTGAAGGAGAGGGAGATGTTATTTAGTAACTAGTGACAGACATATAGGAGTAACGCGAATAAGGTAACAAGAACAGTGGTATTGATAAGTAACGTAACGGGAGCGTAAGACTAACAAAGCTGTAATAACGTAATAGATGAGACATTATCAGGAACATAGGACATTATTTTCTTCCTAGTATGGTCATTATCAGAGAATATGTTATGGACCTTCAGGCAGTTTGGTTATACTAGGATAAAAAATAATGGGTGGATTAATCTCCGTTATGGAGTGTTCTTCAAAATAGTTTAACAGTGTCCCTTAAATCAACTATCTTATTAAAAATACTAATTAGGTAATACTCTAGTTGGCTACCACTTAAAACAGCCCAGTTAATATGATGTTAAGATAAAACTGTAAGACACGACCCACGGTCTCCCAGATGTTAGTATGTGAGATATTTCCTCTTAACTGGTGATGAGAGAATGTATCTAACTGACTCACTTAACAACATACGTCACTTTATGTGGATTCTCTCCATCTTTAAATTTCTTTGTTTTTTATTTATTTATTTTTCAGAAGTAGGATTTAATGTATTTACTTATTTATTTATTTTTATTTTTATTTTTAGGTTTGGAATTATATCGGAAATCAGGATTGGGAATTAATTTAATTTTGTATGTTTTTATTTTTGGTTTTTATTTTTAATCTTTTAAAGGTTGAATGGTTGTGGGTTATCGGGCTCCGTGGGGTTATCTTAACATGGTAAAACAAAATAATCCTTATAACTGAGTATAAATTACCACGAATTCCTTGATAAATACATGTTAAATATTACAGTAAACTCTTGAATTATTACATGTAGATTACAGAGACCTGACTTTAAATAGAAGAGTATTTATAAATGGAAAAAAAAAATACTTTTTAATTAGTTGGTCATTAAATGAGTCAGATCCACATACGTATAAAAAAAAGACAAACGTGTTTTAATAAGTAAATGTCTGAGTATTAAAGGAATTTATTTTGATGTGTATGATATAAGATATTTTTTAATTACACACACACACACACACACACACACACACACACACACACACATATATAAAACAACAAAAGATTTAAAGAGAAATAAAACAATAATGACGGTAATTATGATATATAATAATAATAATAATAATAATAATAATAATAATAAAATAATAGTAATAATAATAATAATAATAATAATAATAATAATAATAATAATAATAATAATAATAATAATAATAATAATAATAATAATAATAATAATAATAATAATAACGCACCATATAAAAGCTAACTGAACATCAACAAGACTAAATCAAAGTGAAGTCCCTCATAATTATTGTCATTTATCAGAAGGGAAGCTAAACGATACGATTAGTAACATATTTACCACGCTGCTGCCTGGCCCGTCTTGAGGCTGTTGGTGAGACATGATGGCTGGGAGGTGAGGCATGACCATGACCCACAACATATAAAGCTGTCACACACACACCTTCCACCCACACACACCCCCACACCTCCACACACACACACGCCACCTCACCTCCACACACGCCACCTCCCCACCCTCCCAACACGCCACCCCCCTCCACACACACACACGCCACCCCCTCCACACACGCCACACCCCCACCCCCCACACACGCCCCCACACCTCCCCCACCCCACACCCCCACCCCCACACACGCCACACACGCCTCCCACACGCCACCTCCCTCACCCTCCCCACACACGCCCCTCCACACACGCCACCTCCCCACCCCCCACACACGCCCCCACACACCCCCCCACACACACACCCCTCCCCACACACCCCCACCCCCACACACACACACACACCTCACCCACACACGCCCTCCCCACACGCCCACCTCACCCTCCCCACACACACACGCCCCTCCCCACACACACCGCCTCCCTCACCCCCTCCCCACACACGCCACGGTATAGAGGAGTGAATGTTTACTAGTTTACTATCTGTTCATGTTATTGCTTGAAGGTACAACTGAACAAGGTGATTCGAGTTTTGGGGTCATTAAGGGTGTATTTGTCTCGTTAATTACCGTTGTTAGTTAGTTTATTTTCTAATAGGTTCGTTATTAAGTGATTTCCCATAAGTGTCAATTACCTGTTTAATGGTATCGTGTATTAACCCTTTTAATTCAATGTCTTAAACCCTTTAGTACGATGACTTAACCCCTTGAGTACTTGAAGAATAAGCCATCGTACTCAAGCGGTTAAGTCATCGTACTCATGTAGTTAAGTCATCGTACTCAAGGGGTTAAATACTCAACTTGTAAATCATTTCAGGACGATAATTTTCTCTTGCAAAGTAAAAAAAAAAAATCATGACCTCTGAACAAAATTAGAAAAAAAAAACAATAGAAAAATCGGAAAAAAAACGTTCAACTTTTTTTTCTAGGAGGAATAAACATTTTGTCTCGGCATTATTAGTAGTTAACAGTGTAAGCTGATGATGATCTGACCTTTGAACTTTAGAGAGAAAAACTACCTGTATAAATCATGTAGGAAGCAATTATTTAGATCCTACAGAGGATTATAAAAAATACACCAATTGAGGGAGATTATTTAAAAGCAGGAATAAAAACAAGTATGAAATGTATATTATTTTAGTCTGGAAATATATTGAGTTTGAAATATACCCAACTTGAAATATACCCAACTTGATATATACCCAACTTGATATATACCCAACTTGATATACCCAACTTGAAATATACCCAACTTGAAATATACCCAACTTGAAATATACCCAACTTGAAATTTACCCAACTTGAAATATACTCTCCAACCCTCTTTAATAAATAAATAAATAAAGAAAAAGAAAGAGAAAGAAAGAAAGAAAAATCCACCAATTTATATATAAAAAAAAATACACGAATTGAAAATATCTGAAAGTGAACAACAATTAAGTAAGTGTTATTTTGAAACGAAATTTATACACAGTGAAAAATTTGAATGAAAAATATGTGAGTGTAGATAATGTATGAAAGGAAAGAAACGCAAATTAATGAATGCAGGAAATATTGCAGGGATTTAGCGAATGCATCAATGATGGAAGCCAAAGAATTAAGGAATGAATGAAATGGTTAACAAATGGATAAATTTATCAACGAAGAATATACATAACGAAGAAAATATTTAAACCAACGAAAAAATATTACTTAACGAACGGACTAACTAAACCAACGAACAAAAATGGATTAAGGAACAAACTACTTAACGAAAGGGTGATAACGACTAAACCAATCAGTGAATAAATAGCAGTAATTAACGAACACGAACGAATACATAATTATACTGTGAAATTTTGGTTTATCGGTAAAAAGTTGGGTCACATATTTCAACGATTAAATTTGTATTATATTCACTAAGTGGTTTTGTAATGGAGGAAATGTGGACATGGGAGGGGGTGGGTTGGATGATCGGGTGTTATGGCGGCTACGTGTTGTGGTGGACATACGCTCGGGGATATGGATCTGGGTGTGGTGGTGGTGGTAGTGGACACGGGGAGGCTCTGGGTATTGTGGTGGTGGACATGGCAAGGAGGAGGGTGGAGGGAGGTGCTACGTGTTGTGTTGGTGACAAGTGAAGGAAATGTAGCATAGAACTTACGATGAAAATAGGATTGTGTGTGTGTGAGAGAGAGAGAGAGAGAGAGAGAGAGAGAGAGAGAGAGAGAGAGAGAGCGAAAGAGTGATAAAGGGAGCTTACAATAATGAAAGGTTAGTAAGAAGGAATGAGAAACAGGGAGAGAGGAGAAGACCAAACAGGAGATGGAAGGTTAAGTTAGGTTAGGCTAGGTTAGGTTAGGTTAGGTTAGGTTAGGTTAGGTTAAGGTTTTTTAGGGTGTGTGGGGGGGGGGAGAATGGACTGACGTGTAGTACAGGGTTTATGAAGTGGAAGGAGTTGTATATCCTGGTATATCCTGGGCCGTGTTCAGATGGGAGGGCATGATAGTTGTACCCATCTAGTGATTTAGTTAGTATGTATGTATGAATGTAATGTATGTATGTAATGTAATGTATGTATGTAATGTATGTATGTATGTATGTATGTAATGTATGTATGTATGTATGTAATGTATTGTATGTATGTATGTATGTAATGTAATGTATGTATGTATGTATGTAATGTATTGTATGTATGTATGTATGTAATGTAATGTATGTATGTATGTAATGTATTGTATGTATGTATGTATGTATGTAATGTATTGTATGTATGTATGTATGTAATGTAATGTATGTATGTAATGTATGTGTATGTATGTATGTATGTAATGTATGTATGTAATGTAATTGTATGTATGTATGTATGTAATGTAATGTATGTATGTATGTAATGTATTGTATGTATGTATGTATGTATGTAATGTATGTATGTATGTATGTAATGTAATGTATGTATGTATGTAAAAAAAATTTGGTTCCACAGAAGAAAGATTTAACTCTACCGTGGGACAGTTTGTGTATGAGGAAAGGAAATAGTTATGTAAGCCTCTGAGTTACCTTACGAGGTGATGGGAGAAGATCACAGGTGTAAATATTAGTGGAG
>NW_024711661.1:0-8036 GCF_018991925.1 Homarus americanus | reverse complement strand
TAATTAAAGACCAGACTTGGGAAAGACGATTTTAATTTTTTTACCTTGGTGATACGAACGTTGCCAAGACACGACACGACATGACACAACCTCTTCACAACACAACACAAACATACAACACACGACACCACAACACACCACAACTCTCTACTACTACTACCCACCACAAGGCAATAATACTACGCCGGTACAAATACATTATTCTGGTCAATACTCGGCCAGGCCAGAGTGTTACTGCCACTCCCTGGTAGTAAACTCGCCTATACTATTCTCTCTTTTTATTTTTTTAACACACATTCACAGTACATAGGAATAACACCGACACACCTTGTCTAGTTTTCTCTGCTATTCATTTATTTCTCTCTCTCTCTCTCTCTCTCTCTCTCTCTCTCTTATTGTGCATCTTTTATTTAATTCTCATTTATTCCTTTTGTTTATACGTGTTCGTAGCCTTTTATGTATAGGAGAGGGTTTGCCAGAGGTTAAATTAAGAGTGGTATGTCTGTCGGGTTAATTGCCTAGTGGGAAAAAATCTGTATATGCTTTTATTTTACTGTCACTTTTATTATTATTATTTTTATTATTATTATTATTATTATTATTATTATTATTATTATTATTATTATTATTATTATTATTATTATCATTATTATTATCATTATTATTATTATCATTCATATTAATAGTGATGCTATTTTGATGGCTAATTATATTTAATGTTAAATATACTTAATAAGTTTTGTAACGGTTTTCACTATTGTTTATTTTCAAGTTCGTCTACGCTTGGGGCAGTATAATTGGAAATAAATAACACACACACACACACACACACACACACACACACACACACACACACACACACACGAGTCACTACACCCAGTGGCCTATGTGACCTCACACAATATGGCAAGAGACCAACCCGGGCCATTAACTGTAAACTATAATAATTTGTATGTTCAATTCATGTTTCTTCTCCTTTTAATAATGAAAGCTTTTATTAAACGACCCATCTACCCCATGTCTTTGTATGTAATTGGTCACTTTTGTCTAATGTATGTTTCCAGCCTTCGGGCTGCAACACTTTTTCAATAAACCGTTAATTATTATTATTATTATTATTATTATTATTATTATTATTATTATTATTACACACACACACACACACAAACACACACACACACACACACACAAACACACACACACACACACACACACAAACACACACACACACACTTGCTCTGTATTCGTTATCCTTATATCATTATTATTGCTCTCTCTCTCTCTCTCTCTCTCTCCTCTTGTTCGAATAAATTTGTCCCCATTTATACTGTTATTTTTTCTAGTTCCTCTTTATTCTCTTTACTTTTTACCGTCTGTGTTTTATTTCTCTGTTGCCTTCTCCCATTTCTCTATATTTATTACGTTTTAACTTTGTTCCTTACTTCTTCTTCTTTTTCAGTGTATTGTTGTTGGTGTTTTGTTACATTCGTCTTTTATTCTTTCTTCGACTTCTCCTGTTTCCTCTTTTTTCTTCCGTTGTATTGTGCTTTGATCTTTCACGCCACATGTATGTATATATGTATGTATGTATGTATTTATGTATGTATGTATGTATGTTTTTTGGTCTTGTTACCCAGTTAGTTGTTTTGTTTATGAGGCGCGTCTTTTGTTTTTCCAGTTTTATTTATTTACCTGTAGTTTTGGTTCTTTAATTATTCCTCTTTCTTATATCTATTATATGTTTGTTTTTTACTTCCTCTTTATGTTATGTTCTCCTCGTTCTAGTAGTTCTTCTTTATATTTATTGACATTGTTCTTTGTTCTTCACACGTGTGTCGTCAGGACTCTCTCTCTCTCTCTCTCTCTCTCTCTTGGCTTTGTCTTCCATGCTATTTGTATTAACATATGATACGCCTAGAGAAGAAGACAAACAACAACAAGAGGAACAAGAAGGGGAAGGAGGAGGAGGAGGAGGACACGAGAAGGGAGGAGGAAGAGGAGAAGAAAGAAAAGGAGGAGGAGCAAGAAGAGGAAAAGTAGGAGCAGGAAGAGGGAGAAGGAGGAAAAGAAGAAAAAGGAGAAGGAGAAGGAAGAGAAAGAGGAGGAGGAGGAGAAAGAGGAGGAGGAGGAGAAGAAAGAAAAGGGGGAGGAGCAAGAAGAAGAAGAGGAGGAGCAGGAAGAGGGAGAGGAGCAGAGGAGCCTTCCTCTCCCCGCTGTACCCAACTCTCTTTACATGTTTGTCTCACACACACAAACAAACACGTGTGTATATAAATAACTTTCTGGTCATGAAGTTAAATGGCGTTGATACTTTAAGATATGTACACACACACACACACACACACACACACACACACACACACACACACCCACACACACACACACCATTAATAATATCATTGAATAAAACAAACACGTGTATATAAATAACTTTCTGGTCATGAAGAAAATGGTTGATACTTTAAGATGTACACACACACACACACACACACACACACACACACACACACACACACACACACACACACACACACACACACAGACACACAACACACACACACACACACACACACACACACACACACACACACACACACACACACACACACACACACACACACACACACACAGACACACACACACACACACACACACACACAGACACACACACACACACACACACACACACACACACACACACACACACACACACACACACACACCACATAAATTACATCATACTTCCCTTCGTCACATACAGCTAAACCTCCATATAACGGACACCTCTCTTCAAATAACACTTAAGATGGGCTTTTCATATCTAACGGACCTTCGATATAACGGATTTTCACCTTTATAGCCCATTAGATAGGGGTTTCATATCTAACGGACCCTCGATATAACGGACTTTTCCCTACACATAGTCCGTTAAATAAAGGTTTTACTGTACTGTACTAGTTAAAGAGTTTAAGGGAAATAATTGGAGCTGGGGTGACGCATATCAAGTGAGTATTAGAGAGAGAGAGAGAGAGAGAGAGAGAGAGAGAGAGAGAGTGTTCACCTCGGGCAGGGAATGTTGTGGGAAAGAGTAGGAAGTGGGTTGACCAGATGAGAGGGAGAGAGAGAGAGAGAGAGTGTTCACCTCGGGCAGGGAATGTTGTGGGAAAGAGTAGGAAGTGGGTTGACCAGATGAGAGGGAGAGAGATGAGTGATTAGGCTGGGAAGGAGGAAACAGTAGGGAAGGTATTAAAAATAAAATAGAATAAGAATACGAAGAAGAATAAGAAGAACAAGAATAAGAAGAATAAGAATATGAAGAATAAGAATAAGAATACGAAGAATAAGAATAAGAAGAATAAGAATAAGAAGAATAAGAATACGAAGAATAAGAATAAGAATACGAAGAATAAGAATAAAAATACAAAGAATAAGAATAAGAATAAGAATACGAATAATATGAATAAGAAGAATAAAAATAAGAAGAATAAGAATATGAAGAATAAGAATAAGAAGAATAAGAATAAGAAGAATAAGAATACGAAGAATAAGAATAAGAATACGAAGAATAAGAATAAAAATACAAAGAATAAGAATAAGAATAAGAATACGAATAATAAGAATAAGAAGAATAAAAATAAGAAGAATAAGAATACGAAGAATAAGAATAAGAAGAATAAGAATAAGAATAAGAAGAATAAGAATAAGAATAAGAATACGAAGAAGAAGAAGAATAAGAATAAGAAGAATAAGAATGAGAATAAGAATACGAAGAAGAAGAATAAGACGAATAAGAATAAGCAGAATAAGAATAAGAAGAATAAGAATATGAAGAATAAGAATAAGAATACGAAGAATAAGAATAAAAATACAAAGAATAAGAATAAGAATACGAAGAATAAGAATAAGAAGAATAAAAATAAGAAGAATAAGAATATGAAGAATAAGAATAAGAAGAATAAGAATATGAAGAATAAGAATACGAAGAATAAGAATAAGATGAATAAGAATAAGAATATGAATAAGAATACGAAGAATAAGAATACGAAGAATAAGAATACGAAGAATAAGAATAAGAAGAATAAGAATAAGAAGAATAAGAATAAGAAGAATAAGAATAAGAAGAATAAGAAGAATAAGAATAAGAATACGAAGAATAAGAATAAGAATACGAAGAATAAGAATAAAAATACAAAGAATAAGAATAAGAATACGAAGAATAAGAATAAGAAGAATAAAAATAAGAAGAATAAGAATATGAAGAATAAGAATATGAAGAATAAGAATAAGAAGAATAAGAATACGAAGAATAAGAATAAGATGAATAAGAATAAGAATATGAATAAGAATACGAAGAATAAGAATACGAAGAATAAGAATACGAAGAATAAGAATAAGAAGAATAAGAATAAGAAGAATAAGAATAAGAAGAATAAGAATAAGAAGAATAAGAAGAATAAGAATAAGAATACGAAGAATAAGAATAAGAATACGAAGAATAAGAATAAAAATACGAAGAATAAGAATAAAAATACAAAGAATTAGAATAAGAATACGAAAAATAAGAATAAGAATACGATGAATAAGAATAAGAATACGAAGAATAAGAATAAAAATACAAAGAATTAGAATAAGAATACGAAGAATAAGAATAAGAATTCGAAGAATAAGAATATGAAGAACAAGAATAAGAATAAGAAGAATAAGAATAAGAATAAGAAGAATAAGAAGAATAAGAATAAGAAGAATAAGAAGAATAAGCATACGAAGAATAAGAATAAGAATACGAAGAATAAGAATAAAAATACGAAGAATAAGAATAAAAATACAAAGAATTAGAATAAGAATACGAAGAATAAGAATAAGAATACGAAGAATAAGAATAAGAATACGAAGAATAAGTATAAGAATACGAAGAACAAGAATAAGAATCCTAACCTAGAAGAAGAAAGAAGAAAAAGGTAAGACAGAGTGAAGGGAGAAAAAAGATGTGATAAAGTAGGTGGCAGGAATAGGTAAAGGAACTAATACACAGGTAATTAGTGTGGTAAGAGAGACAGGTAAGATTAAGTCTAGAAAAATAAACACACATACTAACACAGTAACTCTGTTTAATCCTTATGGGTGAAGAAAATTCCGTATCTCAAAATATTTCCAGTTTACAGCTTCTAACTTTACGGGGGAACTATGGCAACAGGTGTACAGTATACCCAAGTCTCATTTCGTTTCTTATTACTCAGAACAAGCAGTGGGAACTTTAATTAACGGACTATATGGAGAGGAAAATCCGTTATATCAAGAATCCGCTAAATGCAACACCTGCAGCTAAGGTACTTTATTTATATGAAAGTCCGTAATATCGGATTAGATAGAGAAATCCGTTATATGGAGATTTCACTGTACGCAGTTCATATATACCCAAATATCATCGTATTTTCTCCATACACAAAATAAAATTAAATATTTCTTCTAACAACAAACTTCATTATAGCGAGACGTAAACGAGAAGGCAATAGTTGAGGAGAGATGTGCGAGTGAATGAATGTATCCCCGGCATGAGTAACAGTGACCCAGGGAAGATTTAATTTGGTTGAGTAATTACTAAAGTATACAATCAGAGTAGCTTTAGTATTTCACACAGAGATTCTTTAAAAACATAGGAACAAAAAAATATGGCTGAACGGGATCTTAAGGCTTTATAAATAGGGGAGAGAGAGAGAGAGAGAGAGAGAGAGAGAGAGAGAGAGAGAGAGAGAGAGAGAGAGAGAGAGAGAGAGAGAGAGAGAGAGAGAGAGAGAGAGATTATACGCTCGCCACAGAGGTCCATTGAAAGGTATAGGAAAGTAGAGACTCTAGTATGTCTATGAGTGGGAGGAGGAGGAGGAGGAAGAGAGGGAAGCGAGAGGGGAGTGTGACAGAGAGGGAGATGCTAAGTAGAAAGGGATAAACTTGTGAACAGGATAAAATAGGATGATGCACAGAATGAGAGGAAGGATGGAAGGAAGGTGGTGTTGAAGGGACGGGGAAGGAAAGATTCACACAGGGGACAGAGTGAGTGGGAGGGGGACAAGATTAATGGAAGATTGATACAGTGAGTGGGAGAAGGACAGGATGAGTGGGAAGCAGACAGGCTGAGCGGGAGAACAACAAGATTAATGGAAGATGGATAAAGTGAGTGGGATAAAGATCAAATAAATGAGAGGAGAATACAATAAGTGGGAGGATAACAGGGTGGATAAGGTGAGTGGGAAGAGGAGGACAATATAGACAGGAAGATAGAGGAGATAACAAGGACGAGTGGGAAGAAGACAAGATGACAAGGAAGAGTAAAACTAGTGTAAGATTCTCTTGTGTGTGTGTGTGTGTGTAATAATAATAATAATAATAATTAACGGTTTATTGAAAGAGCTTGGCAGCCAGGAAGCTGAAAATATACAGTTACATATTTGGGGGAATGGGTTACGAATTACAAATAATATACAGCAAATATAAGTGACAATAAATAAGACATATAATAACTAGATGGGGAAAGCTCAAACTACAGTTCATTTCAACATAGTGACAGTGTAAGGAGCAGTGTTTACTGGGAGTGAATGCACTGATTTATTAAAAGTTATTGATAATTTGTACAATGGTTGGGACTGGGCTGTTCTTATAGCGATCAGTTCGTGCACGTATGGGCTGGATGCGGTTGTGGTGTCGAACAGCAATTCTCGGACAAGGGATCTCAGGTGGTAGTGGGAGCCGGTGTCGGGGATGGTGTAGAAGCTTCTTACCAAATTTGCGGATGAGGTCGTGGTGATGGTCAGTGAGAGTCGAAAGGGTCAGTGTGTTGAGCGCTTCTTGATATGTGGAGTAGGAGAGAATAATCTGGTATGCCCCAAATTTTTCTAGGTGTTTACGTTGTGCGGCACGTAGAAGCACCAGGTGGGGGAGTATAGGTGAGCTTAGAAGTATGAATGTTGTGTAAACACTGATAGAGTCGGCAAACTCCGAGGATCAGTCGGCGAGGAGGAGACGGAAACTGAGACGTATGTTCTACCGACGTGGCTTCACTGGGGTTTGTTGTCTATGGTGACGCCGAGGAGCTTCGTGGAATCTACAACCTGGAGTGTGTTCGGACCTAAAGTAATGGAAGGAGGTGGGACAATGTCGGAGGAGAGGTTGATGTGCATAACCATGGTCTTGGCATGGTTGATGGTGACATGGTTGTTGGTGGCCCAGTTTTGGAGACTGTTCAACAAATCCTGAAGGGCGGTATAGTCGGGAGCAGAATTGTTGACGTTGATCCCAATGGTGGAGTCGTCGACATATTTCCAGCGAGCAGGGGTTTCTCTTAGGGCATCATTGATGAGCATATGTGTGTGTGTGTGTGTGTGTGTGTGTGTGTGTGTGTGTGTGTGTGTGTGTGTGTGTGTGTAAAAAGTGTGTGTTCTACCTTTTCTAATTAACATAACCCTTTTGTATACTCTTTTCTACGTTCTAATTTCTAAACAGAACAATTATTTTATATAGATTTATCTAAAACAGAAAACCAAAATAATCACTAAAACTCGTCACTAACTATAGTCGCTTCAGTCCACCGCTCATTAACTGGGGACTAAGGAATGACATAGTTATACCCAACTCCAGTACAGTACTCCACTACCTCACCCCACACACAGCTCAACACATCTGTCTGTCTGTCTGTGTATGTCTGTCTGTCATTTAAAGGTATCTCTAGTACTAAAGATCACCTGCAAGTTTAGCCCAGGAGGTGTTCCACATATGCTCACAATATTGGGTTTTATTAATTATGAAAAGACTTTTGACTCTCACGATGCCTTTTATAAATGCTTTGAGTAATGTGAGTATTGAACAGACTGACATTGACATCAATAGTGCATATAACCAGAACGGGAATTGTACAGTCAGTGGAGTCAAGAGTGGTGTAAAATGTTGGTAATAATGAAAACAAAATCTAGGTCCATTTTGAACCATTAAGCGATTTTATTAACATATATAACAAGGGATTATTTTTCTATTGTGTTTCTATATCA
>NW_024711660.1:0-12287 GCF_018991925.1 Homarus americanus | reverse complement strand
CGTCTTGGCCACCACACACCTCCCTCCTTCACGTCTTGGGTACCACTCACCTCCCTCCTCCACGTCTTGGCCACCACTCACCTCCCTCCATCACGTCTTGGCCACCACTCACTTCCCTCCTCCACGTCTTGGTCACCACACACCTCCCTCCTCCACGTCTTGGCCACCATTCACCTCCCTCCACCATGATTTGGCCACCACTCACTCCTCTCCTCCACGTCTTGGCCACCACTCACCCCCCTCCTCCACGTCTTGGCCACCACACACCTCCCTCCTTCACGTCTTGGGTACCACTCACCTCCCTCCTCCACGTCTTGGCCACCACTCACCTCCCTCCATCACGTCTTGGCCACCACTCACTTCCCTCCTCCACGTCTTGGTCACCACTCACTCCTCTCCTCCACGTCTTGGCCACCACTCACCCCCCACTCACTTATGAACTTTGTCATTAACTAAAGCTCACTCCAGGAGTCTTAGCTGTAAGTCTCACAGCGTATAATCTTACATACCGAGAATAAGCCTTCAGCGTTACATAAGGAAAGTAGCTGTAGGCTTTCTTATTGACTGTTAAACATTTATTTCCTGGTAAAACCCCTTTTTTTCATCTGTTTGACACATATGTTAATTTTGTTAAAACCAAGGGTTATGAATGAAATATACAAGTAATCCTTCTTGGAAATTGATTCGAAAAACATTATCAAATACATAAATCATATTTCATTACGTGTACTCGCTCAAAATACTGGATATAATGTTCGAAATAAACAAATAAGAAGATTATATAAAATGTTTTCTACATTTTCGCTAATTACCTGAATAGATAAATTATTAAAGTAAATATATCTGTCCAGGTATGTAAGAGGGATATCTGTGCGGCACAGTGCACACACAGCAGGTGTAGAGTGTTATGTTCATACACATTAACTCAGGCGGGAAGCAATTTACTAACATCTGCATTACCTAAATTGAATGAGAAGCGGGGATTTGTCTTTGCGTCTTAACTAAAATTATCTTTATTCCTAGACTTTTTGCTACGAAAACTAAGACCTTCCTTAATAAATATATCGACCCTACAGGGGAAGTATTGTTATTTATAGTTTGTTTTGTGGAACGTTATGAGGCCCCTCTTAGTTGTGGCGACAACACAGGCCTCAATTATCACCTTATCACCGCATTACAGTAATTGACTCCCGCATTTAAAAGATTACGTAGTTTAGTTATATCCAATATGTTTGTCAAATTAAGTGCTGGTGGTTAACGTTTGGCAAGAAGCCAAGGCATTAACTGATGGGCTGTGTACTTAGTCTTGTCTAGCGTTCCTTCACCACCAAATTTATGGGTTTGTGTCCAGACAAGCTGGCGGGACACTAATGGTTTCCTCAGCTTAAAGTATTACCTATAAAACTGTCGGAGGTGTGGGAAGGTAAGTGATGGGTCCTGCCAAGGTGTGAAGTATATGTCGACTGACCGACCATTCGACACTGAAAAACAGACATAATGTCAGTTACGTAATGACCCCAGATAAGATGTGCAATGTTATTCATAAAGACAAGTATTTACAGTTACAATGTTCAGTACTGTGTTATGATGAAATATTAATGGAAACGGAAATGCTCTTAAACAACATAAACTGTCTTTATTCGCTTTATGTACCACAAATACAGTAAGTCGTTTGTCGCTGACTATCAAAATGGATCATAAAAACAACCCCAGATTCCCTCGTCTCTCAAATCATACACGGAGGGGTTTTTTGTACGGGGATTAGCCCACCCGGGCACAGGTCACTGACCCACATCGGGACCTGGGGGCGAAAATATAATCATAACAATCACAATCCCAATCCCAACCCCAACCCCACACCACACAACACCACACAACCCCACACAACACAACACAACACAACACAACACAACACAACACAACACAACACAAAATAATAATAATAATAATAATAATAATAATAATAATAATAATAATAATAATAATAATAAATAATAATAATAAATAATAAAATAATAATAATAATAATAATAATAATAATAATAATAAAGAAATACAAAGAAAAAATCAATAGTGAGAAACGCTACACTACAGTATATGTATGTTGTGTTATCAAGTAAGAGAAACAATTGAAACCCTGCAATTGTGGGTAAATGAGGCAAAAAGTCAGATCAGCAACTTGGGACTTGGTCACAATATTCGTGATGCCATATGGCAGCAGGGTCTACCATTAGACAACACATTATGCTTCCAATATCTTCCCAGGCGGTAGTACCTCCCTGTTTGACAGCTGCCTACTACCTACTACACTGTATATCTACTGCTCTCTTCGTATCTACTGTACTTGTCTTCTATCTGCCTCAGTCATTCAGTCATCCTATTCCATTATCTCCATATATTCAAACATCAACACAATCTCTGCTTTACTTATTCAGACATTTATCTCTCTACCAAATGATCTTTTAATATTACAGTCCTCACTCTGTCTTCTCTTGATCTTCCTCACCCGAACCTCAAGATAAATATTTCCAAGTTAGTTTGTGTCTTATCATTCTATTATTGTAACCTCATGTTTCACACCTCAACATCAGACGCTGTATTAATCCTTCCACTGTGTCCGCCCCGTTTGGTGTAATGTCATACAGATCCTGAGCTTTTACTATACACAGCTCCAGGAACTTTAATATTTTTTCTCTGCATATGGCCCACTTTCTCCCGACAACAAACAACAGTTCATTCTTATAGAGATGATTCAGCCCTTCTGACTGCCTCAGTCACTCAAAATAAAGTTTTCAGTGGTAGACAACAGACATCATCTCTTCCGGAGGATCTCGCTTGGATAGCTTAGTCACTAGTGGGATCTATCCACCGTTGTTTCCTTCAACGCAACTAAGATAAAGTACATTTCAACATTAATTTTGGTAACTTTATAATCCCACCATCACACGACATTGAAGTTTTATGCATATCCACCAGGCCCAATTTTATGTCTTATTCAACCGGTGAACAGTTGGCAAGCGTTTACGTGAAACAGATGCTCACCCAGATTAATTACTGCTGTCATATGTGGGCAGGATGTGGTGTCGTGGCACTTTGTCACCACTACTTGGTGCAGAGCAGAGGAGAGCAATCAAATTAATCCGCAATTATAACCTTACCCTAACACTTCCGGTACTGCAGTGACATCTCCCTATTCTCTCTATTCTATACAGTATATATTTCCAAAGTCGCTGTGTTGACGAACTACCGTCGATAGTGCCAGCATCTTGCACCATCTATCGGCATTTACCGCATCTCTCAATATCCGATATTCATATCCCGGAACAGCACTTCTTGGAACTCTCCATTTCAGAATGTTTTTCTTATGTTTTTCCTACAGCTTCCTGGAGTTTAAAACTTCTTGTTGCAAATGCATCTTCACTCTTTGGTGATGGGTCGCCTTGAAAACGATGCCTGTGTAATCTCTCCCTACACTTTCTATTTGTTAAAAGGTGTTTATAGTACACAAATGATATTGACAGTACATATCCTGGAAGTAAACCGAATATAATCGCCATCCAACTTTTTCCAACCTGGACCTCTCGAACGGACTTCACTTCCTGAATCTCTATCATATACTAACTGTAACTTGCAGCAAAGTAGTGATGTAAACAAACTATTGAATAATCCCTCCATCAGTTTTATGTTATTTGCTTTACTTCCAGAACAAACTTGCTCAACCACGACAGTTTCAGAGCCCTTCTCCCTGTGTGTAGTACTATAATACATTATGTACAAAAAGGAAACATCACTGAAGGTTACTAGTGTGCCCTGAAGAATGCAGTGATGGCTAGGGAAACACTGAGTAACACTGAGTCCGTTTATTGTGGATGAGAGAAATACAAGTGGTGACCACCGTGTGCCAAGCACGGCTCACACACTCAGACTGAGGCGCCTTGCCATATGGCAGCCTCGGGGCAATGTTGCCACATAACACGTGCAGTGTTGCCACGTGATAATATATATAAATGCTACTCGGCACAGTAGCTTATATACAGGGTTGCTACTTGGCACAGTAGCTTATATACATAACCTACATCTCCCTCCCCCCTCACGCTCATAGTCTTTGTCTTGAGCGGACTTCTTAGTCCTAAGTCGCTCCGAGCGTCGAGGTGCACTGTGGGGCGGATCCTCGTGAGGTGTAGGTGACTCGTCCTCGGTCAGGGGGCCAGCAGCAGGGGGTGGGACTGGCCGGAGGAAGCGGCGGTTCCTCCACCAGACACGGCCCCTCGGCATCCTGACCTTGTAGTCCCGCGACCGGCCGACGCCCATCACTATGCCCACCTTGTCCCAACGTGTCGTCGTCGGGTCCTGGACGCGGACAAGGGCACCAATCTCCACTGGCTGAAGAGGGCGGGCACGGTCGTCATACCGAGCCTTGGCGTCCTGGGCACGTGTAGCGGCGCGGCGGTCACAGCTCTCGGCTTTGGTCTGCCAGTCCTTCGCAAAGGCCTTGGCGTGTGTAGGAACGCAAGAGCGGAGAGGGTGACCATACAGGATCTGGGCAGGGGAGCGTCCTGTGTGGGTGGGAGTGGACGCTGGTTCTGGGCAGCTCCGTGTGGCAGCGCCAGGCGCGTCGCTCGTCGACTCACGCACCCTGCTGGCGGTGTACCGAGCAGCTGGGATCTGCTCAGGAAAGTCTCTGGGCACCACGCCTAACTCCTTGCAGTGCTCCCACGACAACAAGGGTGTAGCGAGAGTAGGCTGCACGTCGATCCATCCGTGACACGACCTGTCGCCGTAGGTGATCTCTGCCTGAAAGGAGCCCACAGCGTCCGGCATCTGGGAACCGTCCGCATTGTAGTACTGCAGCTGCGGCGGTGGTCCCAGGCCGCGTTTGGTGAGGCCCAGTTTCTGGAGGTGCTTCAACCCAATCACCGTAGTATCGGCGCCGGTGTCCGGTATCACCTCGATGTGACCCGACACATCACCGTGTGTGACGGCGACGCGGATAGTAGGGGAAGGGGTAGCCCTGGGGCGTGTGGTCGATTCCACCCTCCTGATGTGACTCCGCTGCTGCTTGGGGCTGCGTGGGCCATCTGGAGGGGGCTGTGTGCGAACCACCCCGAGGGAAGTGCGCTGCTGTCCTCCTCGTCTCGGGCTTTTGGGCTTGGGTTGGCGGCAGCACTTGTCGTAGTGTCCATAGCGACCACAGGTCTGACACTTGCGGCCTCGTGCAGGGCACCTGTCTGTGTTAGACCAGTGGCCCTTACGGTCACATCCACGACACAGTGCGTCGGCGGCCGGGCAAGTCTTGGGGCTGTGCTGCTTTCCACAGCTGCCACAGGAAGCACTATGCGGAGGCGTGGAAGAACGTGTGGCAGCCTTCGCGTTGTTGGCCGCCTTCTTATCCTTCTTGTATTGTGAGATAGCTCTCACAGCAGGTGGGGCCCGTAAGGCAGAGGTGGCGGACTTGGTGGCCTCGTATGACCGACATTCAGTCACTACCACCTGGAGTGTGGAGGAAGCGTCCAGGGGGATGAGTCGCTGCATCAACTCTTCGTGCCTGACACCTGTCAAGATCCCGTGCTTGATCCAGGCTTCCTCACATTCCCGGCTGTGCGCCTTGCAGACGTCGATCTCCTCTGACAAACTCTTCAAACGCACAAAAAAGTCGTCAAAGGATTCGTTCTCCGCCTGCTTGCAGCTGGTAAAGGCACGGCGACGCAAAGCCTCGTTGTTCCGACCCTTAACATGCTCCTGTAGAAGGTCGAGCACATCCGTCACTAAAGAGGTAGAGTCGGGAGGCACGTGCAACGTGTGCTCCAAAACTCTCAGGGTCTCCAGCGACAAACACATCCGCAGTTGGATGAGCTGTTTGTTTGGAGGCATGCTGTCAAGGTCCACCATCGTGGAGTAATCTGTCCAACGCCGCCTCCACTCACGAAAAAGCTGAAACGTGACGTCTGGTGAGAGGGCGGGTGGGGGTTGAACAGATGCCTTGGGAGCTGTTGGGGTAGCAAGAGTACCTGGAGGACGCTGGTGTGGTGGAGGAGGGAGTGTACTGGCGCCTTGAAGCGCGCTACCTGCAAGTGAGGGAGGGTGGGTTAGCGCCAGGGTCGCCAATAGCGCCTCAAAACGCAACTTTTCCTCCTCTCTTCGTGTCTCCTCCCTCTGAAGTTCCATCTCTCTACGTCTCTCGTCCCGGTCGTCCATCCACTTCAGAATTGTGGCGATGTCCGTCACTGGAGGTGGAGGATGAGAGTCTGCGCCCGGTGGAGGGAAGGTGGTGGGGAGTCGTGTCTCCCATCTTGACGTCCCTTCTTACCTCCCATCTTTGTGTGTGCGTGGACTGCACTGTTTAATATATAAAGTGGCGCCTCAACAGCTCGAACCACATATATAAGACATGAACAGCGCAAAAATCACGCTTGGTCCAGGTCCACTGTTCTGTCCGTGAGTGAGTGAGTGCGTGCGTGCGTGTGTGTGTCTGAGAGAGCGGAGGGAGCGTGGTCCGGCAAGACAGTCAGTGTCCCCAGGATGTCGCACGAGAAGGGTGTACGCCTGCGTGCTCCGTGGGTACCACAAAAAAAAACAGGCCAATGCTAAACTCAGCTCTAGACACACACTAATACACTGACACTAACACTGCCACCGTCACTAAAACGCACTGTGACGGCGCAACACTGCACATCGCGGCGAAACACAGCGCAACACAACACAACACACTATGAGTCGACGCGCATCACCGGCAGACGTAACTGTCGGCATTGTTCACACACTTTGTAAGTCCACAGATCCTAGACACTGCGCCATGAAGGTTACTAGTGTGCCCTGAAGAATGCAGTGATGGATAGGGAAACACTGAGTAACACTGAGTCCGTTTATTGTGGATGAGAGAAATACAAGTGGTGACCAGCGTGTGCCAAGCACGGCTCACACAGTCAGACTGAGGCGCCTTGCCATATGGCAGCCTCGGGGCAATGTTGCCACATAACACGTGCAGTGTTGCCACGTGATAATATATATAAATGCTACTCGGCACAGTAGCTTATGCACAGGGTTGCTACTTGGCACAGTAGCCTATATACATAACCTACAATCACCACTTCCATTTCCTCCACCCACACCCTTGTATTCAGATCACCAGCACCGACAAAGTATTACCTCTCTCGCTGAACAACACATTTCAGCTCGATTAATCAAAGAGCTTGTTTTTGTGTTTTGTTTCATATTCTTCGTTCAAACTTACCCAACAGTTATTCTGGTCTCGATTAAGTCTATCTTCAACCTATTCCATAATGTTCGTAAGCAAATTGATTCATATATTACCGCATGTCTCCCTATCTGACCAAAACATTGAAAGTTGTTCTATCCCCCTTCTCTTGTCTATACCTAATAACAGCATCTCTCTCTCTCAGTATTTCTACCTCTCTCCTCCCATGTACTGTACACCACATTCTCTTTCACCCTCTTATTCCGTCTAGCAAATTCTTCCCACTCACTGCCACCGTCCTGTATTGTAATGGTCGCCGTAAATCATTGTAACCGATATTGCAGGAGCGTCTCTCATATCAGTCCCGAATTGCTTCTACATAGTCGATAACCTAATTTATCTAAATATAAGACATTGACAAAGAAGAATTATCTTATAAGGAAAATAAACTCATATCTTCATGAGTAACATTCTCAATAAAAACACATCGGTAAACTTGCACCCAAACGAGGTACTAAATCAGTGAGTGGTAATCTTCACTTTTGATCAAGAAATATAATTTTGGCAATGATAAATAACAATAATATATATGGTAAGTATAATGGTAAATAAGTCACTCCTGGAAAGCATGAACCAGTGAGCAAGCGTGGCTGGGGAGTTGTGAGGGAGGTCACGCCAGAGGACCATCTCTGTTCTGTACCCAGGAGAGACGGACCACGTGAACTGGTGCCTTCGTTATTTAACATCGGTATTAACAAGTAAGTTTTATTCAATCTCAGACAAAGCTAGATAGGGCGGTAGTAACAAACGGTGATGTGAGACAAAAGCTAACAGCTCGGGTTTTTTCAGGGTTCTGTAGAGCCCACGCGGTGTGAAACGTCTGCGGTATGATAACGTCCACTGGCGGTATGAGACGGTGTGAAACGAGCTGTATGACCGTCCACTGACCTGGGTTTGGGCCACCTGTTGAGTATGGTGAGAGTTGGAGTGAACCTAGCCGTCTGGGTGCCCAACTATCGACGTGACGATCGTTTGGGGTCATCAGCTCTCCCCTACCTCGGCTAACGGGAAGCTAAAGCTTCTCTCAACTGTACAAGGTCTGATTGCCTCACTCCCTTCCGTTTCATGGATGTACTGGGGTAAAGTGAAGCCAGCTGAGTGATACAGGGTCACACACCGGGACCAAGAGTCCAGTGGAACTTAGAGTTACATTTCCAAGGTTGAGAAAGGCTGGCTTGGGCCTTAAACTACGGGTGCCTGTTGGTTGTGCCTTAAAAAACTAAGGAGTGCAGGTGGAATCTATGTGTTAGGTTAGGGAGCATGTGTTTACAGGTATTGGTGGAGTCGGTAACTTCTTAATCTAGTGATAATATTTTTTCCAGTTACTGATATTGTCTTGCTGTGTGTAATTAATATTTCATAAATAATTGTGATAGTATTGTGTTAATGTCTGTGTCACTAATTGAAACTAGAGAATGAGGGAACTGTTTTTCAGATGAGTTTTCTCCCTTATGTTGTAAGTGATACTGTGATTTAGTTCCTTTAATGCATTTAATATTTCTTTATAATTTCAATCTCAGGTATAACCTTTGTTCCCCAGAGTAGTGTTTAAGTTAGGTTAGGAGGTGTGAATCTGTTGGGTTAATATAATTGTGTTGAGTGCCCTGAAGGCCTATTCATTGTAGTTATTAATTTCTTGTTTTTTATACCATTTTCTCAGTGGTTGATATTATTTTGTTGAAAGCCCTTAAGGCCTGTTTCATGTGAACAAGCAACAATTCTTAATTTGAATTTATTGTTGTCAAATGAGATATTGTCTGATTTTCTCATAATTTCTATATCATGTAAAACTTTTATTCCCCAGAGTAGTGTTTTAAGTTCAAGTTAAGAGGTGCGCATATTGGTGTACCATTATTTGAGTGTGTCTGTAGTGTTGGAGGGAATATAAGTGTCAAAATTTTACAGTGTGTCTCATTCATCCCAGTCACAGACGCCATCCTTCCACGGGTCACGGACAATTTCATTTTGTTAGTAAATTTAAGTGTTCTTGTGCTGGTTCGGGAATTTTCTCCAAGGGGCGCTTCCATTGCAATTTCCATCTAGTAATTCCGAAAGCGCTTGGGAACTTCGTGTTTTCTTCTTTCCTTGTGGTTATCAGCATATACCTAGATCACGCGCACCTACAGTGATTTACTTGCATATATATATATTGTTACGAGTTGGGGATTTAGAATATAGTTAAAAGTCTACCCTGATCCCAACAGGTAACAACAATAAAAAAACAAAGACAATCGGACTATAAAAGGGTAGACAAAGGATGAGAGCTTTCGTTGTGTATAATAAAGTACCATGAATTCCTTAACAAAATAATCAGCTTCCTATAAATTACCCTTAACCATACTTAACCTAAACATTAACAGTATATGCATAGTTATACAACATACAACAATTCTAAAGCATGTGGACGTGGGGGAGGCAATACAAGATTACAAATACTTAAGTGCGGAGCTGAGATGGCTGACGAGCAAGGCTGAGTATTGTAGAAGACGGTAGGTAGTCACTGTGCCGTAGGTTAAGAGGATAGATGATCCTGTGGTCACTTCCCAGAGTGTAGTGCTCTCTCCTCGAATTGGAGCTCACAAAGAAGACTTGGAGGAAGTGATGCAACAACCAGGGTATGGAGAAGGGAAACCCCGGAGTGTTAACTAAGACGAGTCATACTCGTGTCTCGTCCCTAGATGGCGTTGCTCGTGGTGCTGGGTAGGTAGATCAGGACAATTGGTGGAGGGGTTCGTAACACACCCCCCTCCAAAGACCTCCGTAGCGCGGGCGCGAAAGAGGTGATCACCTGGTGCGTCTGGAGAGTAGCTGCTGCATTTCCACTGGAGCTCGGGATAAGGAGTCTGCAATCATGTTGTCCACCCCCTTTATGTGCCGGACTTGTAGATTATAGGGTTGTTTGTGGGCAAGACTGGAGGTAACATTCAAACTTTTTTATTGCCAACACCAGAGCCAGGGCCTCCTTTTCTATGGTCGAGTAGTTGGTCTGATTTTTTTTCAACTTGGCGGAGTAGTATGCCACAGGGTGGAGGACATCAGTGGTTGGGTCCGGTTGTAGGAGCACAGCCCCAACTCCGACACCGCTAGCGTCGATTTGCAGATGGAAGGGCAAGGTGTAGTCAGGTGGGTGGACTACAAGCTTGGAGGCAAGGAAGGCTTTGAGGCGGTGGAAAGACTGTTCGCACCTCTGGTTCCAGATGTAAGGGACCGCAGAACTGGTAAGGTCTGTGAGGGGTCCGGCCAAACTGGAGAAGTTACTGCAGAATCGGCGGTAGTAGCCGCACATCCCCAGGAAGCGCATGAGTTCCTTCCTCGTCCTTGGAGTGGGGAAGGACAAGATGGCTTTAACGTTTGCGTCCTTGGGTCTCACCATACCATGCCCAACGATATGTCCCAGGTAAGTCACTGAGGCCCGGCCAAAAGCAGATTTAGCCAGGTTTATGGTGAATCCAGTCTCTTGCAGCCGTGCAAACAGTATCTCCAAACGCACCAGATGTTCGTCCCAGCCGTCCGATACCACCACCAGGTCATCCAGGTAGGCGAACGTCCCACCTAGGTCCTGAATTAGGTAGTTGATGGCCCTCTGGAATGTGGCCGGAGCATTAGAAAAGCCAAACGCCATAACCAAATATTGAAAAAGACCAAATGGAGTTATAAATGCCGAGATTATTTTTGCCCTATCCGTGAGTCCCACTTGATAATATCCTTTCAACAGGTCCACGGTACTGATAAATTTGGCACAGCCTATGATGTCTATTATATCTTCAATCAAAGGTAAAGGGTAGGAGTCTGAGACAGTGACCTGGTTCACTTTACGATAATCGGTACAGAAACGAAAAGTGCCATCGGGTTTTGGAATGAGAAGGCAAGGTGAAGCCCAGGGGGAGGTACTAGGCTCATTGGTTATGTTTAAATGTACCCACTCTTTTCATATAATCTTTTTTGTGGATTTAGTCGAGGCGCTGATTTGCTTTAAATGGCTGTAACTGGCCCGAAAGATTAGCTTAATATCATGTTTAAGTATATTAAAAACCCAAGTTCTGATGACTTTTAGGAAATGTTGATAATAACTAGTGAGGGATCTTTGTTGGAGATGGATTCAGAATATGAAAATGACTCATCCGTTGTTGGAGCAGGCGTGACTGTTATACAGGGCTTTAGGTAGAGGGAAGTCTAAATTCTCCAATAGGTCCATGTCATCTGTCTCCGGCTCCGGCCCTGACAAAACCGTATGCAATACAGGTAGGCTTATAGCCTCTGGGATGTCTTCCTCTGACTGCCTGGAATGGTAAAGTTTCATGAGATTAATGTGAACAAGTTGTGAATCTTTTCTGCGATCAAGAGTATGGACTATATAGTTGAGGGGAGATAGTTTATTAGCATTGATTTGAAAGTTTTGATGGAACCGTTCCAAGCAACCTTGGGACGGTGGGTGGTAAGCCGAAGATGTACAATGGTCGACACTGAGGTCTTTCATCACCTCTTTGAACACAGATGGATCAGATGGTTGGGCTTTAATGAGCTCATCCTTACTAATGGTCTTATTGTACAGATCTTCTGTGGGTAGGAAGATATTGGAGGTGGTTTCAGATGAAGAGGGCCCATTTCGCACACTCTGTGACCGGGTGACAGCACAAGATGGGAAAAGATGAGGAATAGTTTCTTTAAGGTCAGTGGTGGAGTTGACAGGTAAGGGAGAGTCGACTGTCTTTATGTTAGGAACCACTAGATCTCCTACCAAGTCATTACCCAATAATAAATTAATATCGCACACAGGCATTGGGTCTTTCCTAATGGCTATTTGCACTTCCCCAGTAATCAAGGGACATTGGCGGTGCACTTTAGCTAAAGGATAGGAAGAATGGGATGAGAGATCTGAAATTAGAACACTCTCATTAGTAAATGCGGTAGATATATCAGGAATGACGTTAAACAGGAGGATAGATTGTGCTGCGCCCGTATCACGTAGTATACGAATAGGGAAAGAACGAGACCCCTCTATGATTGAAATTTTTCCCTCATAGGTGAATGA
>NW_024711659.1:17726-35388 GCF_018991925.1 Homarus americanus | reverse complement strand
ATATATATATATATATATATATATATATATATATATATATATATATATATATATATATATATATATATATATATATATATATATATATATATATATATATATATATACGCACAAACCTCGCCCCTTCCCCGCGTATGTAATGTTTCCTCTTCCAGCATCAGCATCAAAAGAACATCCTGAGAATGTTGTTGGAAAAGATGATCACCTTCATGGCCAGAGATCTAAGGAACCTTGTTAACGATGTCAGAAAAATTAAATTTTATCGGGAAAGCAGAGGAGGAAAAGTGGCATCAAGAAGCTCCACCGTGCACCTGAGACAAGAATCTTTGACTCCTACATCTTGTCTTTATGTTCACTCACACCACCTATTTCAAACTGTTTACCATCCTTCTCCTTGATTCCTTATAACCTAAGTGTCTCCCTGAGCACGTGTTTCCCTCCCGAGGAAACCTTAATTCTTCAGATGTGAGTCCCAGACAATCACCCAAACCTTTAACTTCAACTTTGTTCTATTTTTGTTATTATTTTATGATATGTCATCTAGGCTTACATTTTATCAAAATTATATTTATCAATAGAAGTCAATTGGCACTAGTTGTATTTCCATATTGAATAAAAAAAAATAATAGTGTACAGCAAAGTTACTGAAAACGAGTAGAGCACAACTACCGGATCTTGCTGATGGGGGGGACACCCCTAAAATGTTGGGTACATATTGCGTTGATACAAAGGTACTTTGCCAGACGAGTTAAAGTATGTTCAGGGTGACATTTCATGTACAAAGATAAACAGCATAAATTGGAAGAAAGTTAGTATATATGTAGAATTTAACAACAACAGAGAGACACAAGAGAATTTATCTGGGTTGACATAAATATAAGGGGAGTTGGACCCAGAGAGTCTAGACTGTTACACCGTGAAAGTGTTTAAAAAATATAATTTTTCTCTCTTCTTTCTCTTAAAGATGTTGTTGTCTAGGCGACGTTAACAAGGTTCCTTTTGATCTCTGGCCATGGAGGCGTTGATCTTTTCCTACAACACTCTCAGGATGTTCCTTTGATGTTGATGCTGGAAGAAAGATCACCGTCACGGGGAGCTGTGTGGCGGTGTTCTTCGTATTGTTGACACAAAATTCCCGAGTCCAATTTTTTTATAAAAATTTCACTATGGTTCAACACGTAACGTCATTAAAACTAATTAAATTAACTCACAGACTAATCAACAGCAATAAAGTTGTGTAATATATATATATATATATATATATATATATATATATATATATATATATATATATATATATATATATATATATATATATATATATATATATATATCCATATATCCTCCCCTTGTGTGCTAACTGTATACAAGTTTCCTCCTAGTGTAGAATAACTTGAATAAACTATGGCAGTATATATCTTAAGTTAAAAGTGTATTATCAGGATTAATGTCTCTTCTTAAACGTAGATACAATTTGTCATAATAATAATATGACAGAAAATGTACAGTATATGATAAAAATCTCATTGAAAGAGCTGACGTTAAACTTGTAAATTATAAGATAAACTGTTAAGTGTGAAATTTCTGCACGATTCTACATCAAGAAGGGATGGCCGCAGCCAGTACGTCTTAACTCATATATCAGAGTTAAACAGAAACAGAAAATAAACTGACATATTATAAAATATTTTATTTCCATATTATGTAAGAAGAAGTTAACGCATGTTTATGATTCGTTGGAGATTGCCTGCTGCCTCTAATAACTTATACGACTTACAGTAAACCAATTACGGTCCCCGGTAATAAAAGTCACAATCAAAAAATATAAGATGTGAGCCAAAGGTGTTTCCTTACTTACACGACATTATTCTCTCATCAATCATGTTTCTTCTCCTTAACTGTTCACCGTCACACTGAGTTGAGCGTCACTGAACGCAACTCTCGCAACACCCTCAACAACACTGTCAGTTCACCATCATAACCCACCTACACAATATTTACATACAGGCAAAAAGTCACGCTAATAAGATAATCGGATTATAAAAATATATTTTATCCACACAAGCGTCAAAATGTTAAATAACCTTGACATTAAACAAATTATTGTTGTGGACGTAATATACATTAAATTCTAAAAGTTTCTCCTCCATACCGCCTTTAATCTCACCTGATGGTTCGGAATTATAAAAAAATATTTATATATATTTGGTGAAGGTCAATATATTACCCCCAACACTTGCGCCCAATAGTACCCAGAAGACGAGGGCCGAAGGACTCCTTGGGTCATGCTGAAAGTTCATTTAACTTAGATCTAATAAACAAACCTAAGAAAGTGAATCCGTCTTTGATAATCGCTCAACTGACAGCCTCAGGTATGGACGAAGCGCCTGTCTGTCTTATGATGAAGAGCTTCTGGGCTGTTAATGCTTGTACGGTTTGTTCTAAGTAATAAACACAATGATGTTGCCACAGGTACTGTGTTGCCACAGTATTATATCTACCATAAGTAGTGTGTTGCCACAGCATTATATCTACCGCAGGTAATGTGGTGCCACAGCATTATATCTACTACGGGGGGTAGTGTGTTGCCACAGTATTATATCTACCATAGGTAGTGTGTTGCCACAGTGTTATATTTACTACAGCTAGTGTCTTGCCACAGCATTATATTTACTACAGGTAGTGTGTTGCCACAGTATTTTATTTACTAGAGGTAGTGTGTTGCCACAACATTATATCTACCACAGGTAGTGTGTTGCCACAGCATTATATCTACTACAGGTACTGTGTTGCCACAGTATTATATCTACCACAGGTAGTGTGTTGCCACAGTATTATATTTACTACAGGTTGTGTGTTGCCACAGCATTATATTTTCTTCAGGTAGTGTGTTGCCACAGCATAAAATTTACTATAGATAGTGTGTTGCCACAGTATTATATCTACCACAAGTAGTGTGTTGCCACAGCATTAAATTCACTACAGGTAGTGTGTTGCCACAGCATTATATTTACTACAGGTAGTGTGTTGCCACAGTGTTATAGTTACTTCAGGTAGTGTGTTGCCACTGCATTAAATTTACTATAGATAGTGTGTTGCCACAGTATTATATCTACCACAGGTAGTGTGTTGCCACAGAATTATATTTACTATAGACAGTGTGTTGCCACAGCATTATATTTACTACAGGTAGTGTGTTGCCACAGTATTATATCTACCACAGGTAGTGTGTTGCCACAGCATTATATCTACCACAGGTAGTGTGTTGCCTCAGCAATATATCTACCACAGGTAGTGTGTTGCCACAGCATTATATTTACTACAGGTAGTGTGTTGCCACGGCATTATATTTACTACAGGTAGTGTATTGCCATAGTATTATATCTACCACAGGTAGTGTGTTGCCACAACATTAAATTTACTATAGATAGTGTGTTGCCACAGTATTATATCTACCACAGGTAGTGTGTTGCCACAGCATTATATTTACTACAGGTAGTGTGTTGCCATAGTATTATATCTACCACAGGTAGTGTGTTGCCACAGCAATATATCTACTACAGGTAGTGTGTTGCCACACTATTATATCTACCACAGGTAGTGTGTTGCCACAGCAATATATCTACTACAGGTAGTGTGTTGCCTTAGTATTATATCTACCACAGGTAGTGTGTTGCCACAGCAATATATCTACTACAGGTAGTGTGTTGCCACAGCAATATATCTACCACAGGTAGTGTGTTGCCACAGCAATATATCTACCACAGGTAGTGTGTTGCCACAGTATTATATCTACCACAGGTAGTATGTTGCCACAGTATTATATCTACCACAGGTAGTGTGTTTCCATAGAATTATATCTACCACAGGTAGTGTGTTGCCACAGCTATATATCTACCACAGGTAGTGTGTTGCCACAGCATTATATTTACTACAGGTAGTGTGTTGACACGGCATTATATCTACCACAGGTAGTGTGTTGCCACAGCATTATATCTACCACAGGTAGTGTGTTGCCACAGTATTATATCTACTATAGGTAGTGTGTTGCCACAGCATTATATTTACTACAGGAAATGTGTTGCCACACCAATATACCTACTACACGTAGTGTGTTGCCATAGTATTATATCTACCACAGGTAGTGTGTTGCCAAAGCAATATATCTACCACAGGTAGTGTGTTACCACAGTATTATATATACCACAGGTAGTGTGTTGCCATAGTATTATATCTACCACAGGTAGAGTGTTGCCACAGCAATATATCTACCACAGGTAGTGTGTTGCCACAGTATTATATCTTCCACAGGTAGTGTGTTACCACAGTATTATATCTACCACAGGTAGTGTGTTGCCATAGTATTATACCTACCACAGGTAGTGTGTTGCCACAGCATTAAATTTACTATAGATAGTGTGTTGCTACAGTATTATGTCTACCACAGGAAGTTTGTTGCCACAGCAATATATCTACTACAGGTAGTGTGTTAACACAGCATTATATTTACTACAGGTAGTGTGTTGCCATAGCATTATATCTACCACAGTTAGTGTGTTGCCACAGCAATATATCTACTACAGGTAGTGTGTTGACACACTATTATATCTACCAAAGGTAGTGTTGCCACAGGAATATATCTACAACAGGTAGTGTGTTGCCATAGTATCATATCTACCACAGGTAGTGTGTTGCCACAGAATTATATCTACTACAGGTAGTGTGTTGCCACAGCATTATATTTACTACAGGTAGCGTGTTGCCACGGCATTATGTCTACCACAGGTAGTGTGTTGTCACAGTATTATATCTACCACAGGTAGTGTGTTGCCATAGTATAATATCTACCACAGGTGGTGTATTGCCACAGCAATATATCTACCACAGGTAGTGTGTTGCAAAAGTATTATATCTACCACAGGTAGTGTGTTGCCATAGTATTATATCTACTACAGGTAGTGTGTTGCCACAGCATTATATTTACTACAGGTAGTGTGTTGCCATTGTTATTCACAGGTAGTGTAAGGCTTCATTATATTATATCTAACACTGGTAGTGTGCGTAAGCCGTCACAGCAACATATTCACAACAGGTAAAGTGTGTTAATAGTATTACATATCTACCACAGGTATAAAAGGAAACACAGCATTATATTCCAACAGGTAGTGTGGATGCCACAGCTTTACATTTACCATACAGGTAGTGTGTTCCGATTTGGCATTATATCTACTACAGGTAGTGTGTTACACAGCAATATATCTACCACAAGTAGTGTGCTGCCTCAGTATTATATTTACCACAGGTAGTGCGTTGCCACAGTATTATATCTACCACAGGTAGTAAGTTGCCACAGTATTATATCTACCACAGGTAGTGTGTTGCCACAGTATTATATCTACCACAGGTAGTGTGTTGCCACAGTATTATATCTACAAAAGGTAGTGTGTTGCCACAGTATTATATCTACCACAGGTAGTGTGTTGCCAAAGCATTATATTTACCATAAGTAGTGTGTTGCCACAGCATTATATCTACCACAGGAAGTGTGTTGCCACAGCATTATATCTACTACGGGTAGTGTGTTGCCACAGTATTATATCTACCATTGGAAGTGTGTTGCCACAGCATTATATCTACCATAAGTAGTGTGTTGCCACAGCATTATATCTACCACAGGTAGTGTGATGCCACAGCATTATATTTACTACAGAAAGTGTGTTGCCACAGTATTATATTTACTACAGGTAGTGTGTTGCCACAGCATTATATTTACTACGGGTAGTGTTTTGCCACAACATTATATTTACTACAGGTTGTTTGTTACCACAGTATTATATCTACCACAGGTAGTGTGTTGCCACAGTATTATATCTACCACAGGTAGTGTGTTGTCACAGAATTATATCTACCACAGGTAGTGTGTTGCCACAGTATTATATCTACTACAGGTAGTGTGTTGTCTTTTAGTATTATATCTAATTACAGGTGGGTGTGTTGCCACGTTAAATATATCTACTACAGGTAGTGTGTTGCTTCAATAAGTTAAATATATCTAACATATAGTAGTGTGTTGTCATTGTTAACATATCTACCACAGGTAGTGTGTTGCCACAGCATTATATCTGCCACAGGTAGTGTGTTGCCACAGTATTATATGTACCACAGGTAGTGTGTTGCCACATTATTATATCTACCACAGTTAGTGTGTTGCCACAGTATTATATCTACCACAGGTAGTGTGTTGCCACAGCATTATATCTACTACAGGTTGTGTGTTGCCACAGTATTATATCTACCACAGGTAGTGTGTTGCCACAGCATTATATCTACTACAGGTAGTGTGTTGCCACAGTATTATATCTACCACAGGTAATGTGTTGCCACAGCATTATATCTACCACTGGTAGTGTGTTGCCACAGTAATATATCTACCACACGTGTAAATATAGTATTTATATCTACCACAGTACACAAAGCAATATATCTACCACAGGTAGTGTGTTACCACAGTATTATATATACCACAGGTAGTGTGTTGCCATAGTATTATATCTACCACAGGTAGAGTGTTGCCACAGCAATATATCTACCACAGGTAGTGTGTTGCCACAGTATTATATCTTCCACAGGTAGTGTGTTACCACAGTATTATATCTACCACAGGTAGTGTGTTGCCATAGTATTATACCTACCACAGGTAGTGTGTTGCCACAGCATTAAATTTACTATAGATAGTGTGTTGCTACAGTATTATGTCTACCACAGGAAGTTTGTTGCCACAGCAATATATCTACTACAGGTAGTGTGTTAACACAGCATTATATTTACTACAGGTAGTGTGTTGCCATAGCATTATATCTACCACAGTTAGTGTGTTGCCACAGCAATATATCTACTACAGGTAGTGTGTTGACACACTATTATATCTACCAAAGGTAGTGTTGCCACAGGAATATATCTACAACAGGTAGTGTGTTGCCATAGTATCATATCTACCACAGGTAGTGTGTTGCCACAGAATTATATCTACTACAGGTAGTGTGTTGCCACAGCATTATATTTACTACAGGTAGTGTGTTGCCACGAAATTATATCTACCACAGGTAGTGTGTTGTCACAGTATAATATCTACCACAGGTAGTGTGTTGCCATAGTATTATATCTACCACAGGTATTGTGTTGCCACAGCAATATATCTACCACAGGTAGTGTGTTACCAAAGTATTATATCTACCACAGGTAGTGTGTTGCCATAGTATTATATCTACTACAGGTAGTGTGTTGCCACAGCATTATATTTACTACAGGTAGTGTGTTGCCACAGCAATATATCTACCACAGGTAGTGTGTTTCCACAGTATTATATCTACCACTGGTAGTGTGTTGCCACAGCAATATATCTACAACAGGTAGCGTGTTGCCACAGTATTATATCTACCACAGGTAGTGTGTTGCCACAGTATTATATCTACAACAGGTAGTGTGATGCCACAGCTTATATTTACTACAGGTAGTGTGTTCCGACGGCATTATATCTACCACAGGTAGTGTGTTGCCACAGCAATATATCTACCACAGGTAGTGTGTTGCCACAGTATTATATCTACCACAGGTAGTGTGATGAAATAGTATTATATCTACCACAGGTAGTGTTTTGCCACAGCAATATATCTACCACAGATAGTGTGTTGCCACAGTATTATATCTACCACAGGTAGTGTGTTGCCACAGAATTATATCTACCACAGGTAGTGTGTTGCCACAGTATTATATCTACCACAGGTAGTGTGTTGCCAAAGCATTATATTTACCATAAGTAGTGAGTTGCCACAGCATTATATCTACCACAGGAAGTGTGTTGCCACAGCATTATATCTACTACGGGTAGTGTGTTGCCACAGTATTATATCTACCATCGGTAGTGTGTTGCCACAGCATTATATCTACCATAAGTAGTGTGTTGCCACAGCATTATATCTACCACAGGTAGTGTGATGCCACAGCATTATATTTCCTACAGAAAGTGTGTTGCCACAGTATTATATTTACTACGGGTAGTGTTTTGCCACAACATTATATTTACTACAGGTAGTTTGTTACCACAGTATTATATCTACCACAGGTAGTGTGTTGCCACAGTATTATATCTACCACAGGTAGTGTGTTGCCACAGTATTATATCTACCACAGGTAGTGTGTTGCTACAGTATTATATCTACCACAGGTAGTGTGTTGCCACAATATTATATCTACCACAGGTAGTGTGTTGCCACAGCTTTATATTTACTACAGGTAGTGTGTTGCCACAGTATTATATCTACCACAGGTATTGTGCTGCCACAGCATTATATCTACCATAAGTAGTGTGTTGCCACAGCATTATATCTACCACAGGTAGTGTGCTGCCACAGTAATATACCTACTACAGGTAGTGTGTTGCCACAGTATTATATTTTCTACAGGTAGTGTGTTGCCACAGCATTATATTTACTACAGGTAGTGTGTTGCTACAGTATTATATTTACCACGGGTAGTGTGTTGCTACAGTATTATATCTACCACAGGTACTGTGTTGTCACAGCATTAAATTTATTATAGATAGTGTGTTGCCACAGTATTATATCAACTACAGGTAGTGTGTTGCCACACCATTATATTTACTACAGGTAGTGTGTTGTCACAGCAATACATCTACTACACGTAGTGTGTTGCCATCGTATTATATCTACTACAGGTAGTGTGTAGCCACAGCATTATATCTACTACAGGTGGTGTGTTGCCACAGCATTATATTTACTACAGGTAATGTGATGGCACGGTATTATATCTACCACAGGTAGTGCGTTGCCACAGCAATATATCTACCACAGGTAGTGTGTTACCACAGTATTATATCTTCCACAGGTAGTGTGTTGCCATAGTATTATATCTACTACAGGTAGTGTGTTGCCACAGCAATATATCTACGCAGGTAGTGTGTTGCACAGCATTATATTACTACAGGTAGTTTGTTGCCACGGCATTATATCTACCACAGGTAGTGTGTTGCCACAGCATTATATTTACACAGGTAGTGTGTTGCCACAGAAATATATCTACTACACTTATTGTGTTGCCATAGTATTATATCTACTACAGGTAGTGTGTTGCCACAGCATTATATTTACTACAGGTAATGTGCTGCCACGGCATTATATCTACCACAGGTAGTGTGTTGCCACAGTATTATATCTACCACAGGTAGTGTGTTGCCACAGTATTATATCTACCACAGGTAGTGTGTTGCCACAGTATTATATCTACCACAGGTAGTTTGTTGTCACAGTATTATACAGGTAGTGTGTTGCCACAGTATTATATCTACCATAGGTAGTGTGTTGCCACAGCATTATATTTACTACAGGTAGTGTGTTGCCACAGTATTATATCTACCACAGGTAGTGTGTTGCCACAGCATTATATTTACTATAGATAGTGTGTTGCCACAGCATTATATCTACCACAGGTAGTGTGTTGCAACAGAATTATATTTACTAAAGACAGTGTGTTGCCACAGCATTATATTTACTACAGGTAGTGTGTTGCCATAGTATTATATCTACCACAGGTAGTGTGTTGCCACAGCATTAAATTTACTATAGATAGTGTGTTGCCACAGTATTATGTCTACCACAGGAAGTGTGTTGCCACAGCAATATATCTACTACAGGTAGTGTGTTAAAACAGCATTATATTTAATACAGGTAGTGTGTTGCCATAGTATTATATCTACCACAGGTAGTGTGTTGCCACAGCAATATATCTACTACAGGTAGTGTGTTGCCACACTAATATATCTACCAGAGGTAGTGTTGCCACAGGAATATATCTACAACAGGTAGTGTGTTGCCATTGTATCATATCTACCACAGGTAGTGTGTTGCCACAGAATTATATCTACTACAGGTAGTGTGTTGCCACAGCATTATATTTACTACAGGTAGCGTGTTGCCACGGCATTATGTCTACCACAGGTAGTGTGTTGTCACAGTATTATATCTACCACAGGTAGTGTGTTGCCATAGTATAATATCTACCACAGGTGGTGTATTGCCACAGCAATATATCTACCACAGGTAGTGTGTTGCAAAAGTATTATATCTACCACAGGTAGTGTGTTGCCATAGTATTATATCTACTACAGGTAGTGTGTTGCCACAGCATTATATTTACTACAGGTAGTGTGTTGCCACAGCAATATATCTACCACAGGTAGTGTGTTTCCACAGTATTATATCTACCACAGGTAGTGTGTTGCCACAGTATTATATCTACCATAGGTAGTGTGTTGCCACAGCATTATATTTACTACAGGTAGTGTGTTGCCACAGTATTATATCTACCACAGGTAGTGTGTTGCCACAGCATTATATTTACTATAGATAGTGTGTTGCCACAGCATTATATCTACCACAGGTAGTGTGTTGCAACAGAATTATATTTACTAAAGACAGTGTGTTGCCACAGCATTATATTTACTACAGGTAGTGTGTTGCCATAGTATTATATCTACCACAGGGTAGTGTGTTGCATTGAAGTTACTATAGATAGTGTGTTGCCACAGTATTATGTCTACCACAGGAAGTGTGTTGCCACAGCAATATATCTACTACAGGTAGTGTGTTAAAACAGCATTATATTTAATACAGGTAGTGTGTTGCCATAGTATTATATCTACCACAGGTAGTGTGTTGCCACAGCAATATATCTACTACAGGTAGTGTGTTGCCACACTATTATATCTACCAGAGGTAGTGTTGCCACAGGAATATATCTACAACAGGTAGTGTGTTGCCATTGTATCATATCTACCACAGGTAGTGTGTTGCCACAGAATTATATCTACAACAGGTAGTGTGTTGCCACAGCATTATATTTACTACAGGTAGCGTGTTGCCACGGCATTATGTCTACCACAGGTAGTGTGTTGTCACAGTATTATATCTACCACAGGTAGTGTGTTGCCATGGTATAATATCTACAGGTGGTGTATTGCCACAGCAATATATCTACCACAGGTAATTAATGTTACCAAAGTATTATATCTACCACAGGTAGTGTGTTGCCATAGTATTATATCTACTACAGGTAGTGTGTTGCCACAGCATTATATCTACTACAGGTAGTGTGTTGCCACAGCAATATATCTACCACAGGTAGTGTGTTTCCACAGTATTATATCTACCACAGGTAGTGTGTTGCCACAGCAATATATCTGCAACAGGTAGTGTGTTGCCACAGTATTATATCTACCACAGGTAGTGTGTTGCCACAGCAATATATCTACCACAGGTAGTGTGTTGCCACAGTATTATATCTACCACAAGTAGTGTTTTGCCACAGCAATATATCTACCACAGGTAGTGTGTTGCCACAGCATTATATCTACCACAGATAGTGTGTTGCCACAGTATTATATCTACCACAGGTAGTGTGTTGCCACAGTATTATATCTACCACAGGTAGTGTGTTGCCAAAGCATTATATTTACCATAAGTAGTGTGTTACCACAGCATTATTTCTACCACAGGAAGAGTGTTGCCACAGCATTATATCTACTACGGGTAGTGTGTTGCCACAATATTATATCTACCATCGGTAGTGTGTTGCCACAGCATTATATCTACCATAAGTAGTGTGTTGCCACAGCATTATATCTACCACAGGTAGTGTGATGCCACAGCATTATATTTACTACAGAAAATGTGTTGCCACAGTATTATATTTACTACAGGTAGTGTGTTGCCACAGCATTATATTTACTACGGGTAGTGTTTTGCCACAACATGATATTTACTGCAGGTAGTTTGTTACCACAGTATTATATCTACCACAGGTAGTGTGTTGCCACAGTATTATATCTACCACAGGTAGTGTGTTGCCACAGCATTATATCTACCACAGGTAGTGTGTTGCCACAGTATTATATCTACCACAGGTAGTGTGTTGCCACAATATTATATCTACCACAGGTAGTGTGTTGCCACAGAATTATATTTACTACAGGTAGTGTGTTGTTACAGTATTATATCTACTGTAGAGATATGTGTAGTGTGTTGTCATTAATATTATATCTACCACAGGTAGTGTGTCACACAGTATTATATCACCATTATGTAGTAAAGGTTAATATTATATCTACCACAGGTAGTGTGTTGCCACAGTATTATATCTACCTCAGGTAGTGTGTTGCCACAGTATTATATCTACCACAGGTAGTGTGTTGCCATAGTATTATATCTACCACAGGTAGTGTGTTGCCATAGCAATATATCTACCACAGGTAGTGTGTTGCCACAGTATTATTTCTACCACAGGTAGTGTGTTGACACAGTATTATATCTACCACAGGTAGTGTGTTGCCACAGTATTATATCTACCACAGGTAGTGTGTTGCCACAGTATTATATCTACGACAGGTAGTAAGTTGCCACAGTATTATAACTACCACAGGTAGTGTGTTGCCACAGTATTATATTTACCACAGGTAGTGTGTTGCCACAGCATTATATTTACTACAGGTAGTGTGTTGCCACATTGTTATATCTACCAATGGTAGTGTGTTGCCACAGCATTATATTTACTTCAGGTAGTTTGTTGCCACAGCATTAAATTTACTATAGATAGTGTGTTGCCACAGCATTATATCTACCACAGGTAGTGTGTTGCCATAGTATTATATCTACCACAGGTAGTGAGTTGCCACAGCATTTTATTTACTACAGGTAGTGTGTTGCCACAGCATTATGTTTACTACAGGTAGTGTGTTGCCATAGTATTATATCTACCACAGGTAGTGAGTTGCCACAGCAATATATCTACTACAGGTAGTGTGTTGCCACACTATTATATCTACCACAGGTAGTGTGTTGCCACAGTATTATACTTACTACAGGTAGTGTGTTGCCACAGCATTATATTTACTACAGGTAGTGTGTTGCCACACTATTATATCTACCACAGGTAGTGTGTTGCCACAGTATTATAATTACTTCAGGTAGTGTGCTGCCAAAGCATTAAATTTACTATAGATAGTGTGTTGCCACATAATTATTTCTACCACAGGTAGTGTGTTGCCACATCATTATATTTACTACAGATAGTGTGTTGCCACAGTATTATATTTACTACAGGTAGTGTGTTGCCACAGCTTTATATTTACTACAGGTAGCGTGATGCCACGGCATAATATTTACTACAGGTAGTGTGTTGCCACAGCAATATATCTACTACACATAGTGTGTTGCCATAGTATTATATCTACCACAGGTAGTGTGTTGCCACAGCAAAAGATCTGCTACAGGTAGTGTGGTGCCACAATATGATATCTACCACAGGTAGTTTGTTGACACAGCAATATATCTACTACAGGTAGTGTGTTGCCATAGTATTATATTTACCTCAGGTAGTGTGTTGCCACAGCATTAAATTTACTATAGATAGTGTGTTGCCACAGCATTATATTTACTACAGGTAGTGTGTTGCCACAGTATTATATCTACCACAGGAAGTGTGTTGCCACAGTATTATATCTACTATAGGTAGTGTGTTGCCACAGCATTTTATTTACTACACGTAGAGTGTTGCCACGGCATTATATTTACCACAGGTAGTGTGTTGCCATAGTATTATATCTACCACAGGTAGTGTTTTGCCACAGCAATATATCTACTACAGTTAGTGTGTTGCCACAGTGTGTTGCCATATTATATCTACCACAGGTAGTGTGTTGCCACAGAATTATATTTACTACAGGTAGTGTGTTGCCACAGCATTATATTTACTACAGGTAGTGTGTTGCCACAGTAAATATCTACACAGGTAGTGTGTTGCCATAGTATTATATCTACCACAGGTATTGTGTTGCCACAGCAATATATCTACCACAGGTAGTGTGTTACCAAAGTATTATATCTACCACAGGTAGTGTGTTGCCATAGTATTATATCTACTACAGGTAGTGTGTTGCCACAGCATTATATTTACTACAGGTAGTGTGTTGCCACAGCAATATATCTACCACAGGTAGTGTGTTTCCACAGTATTATATCTACCACTGGTAGTGTGTTACAGGTAGTGTGTTGCCACAGCACTACAGGTAGTGTGTTGCCACAGTATTATATCTACCACAGGTAGTGTGTTGCCACAGTATTATATCTACCACAGGTAGTGTGTTGCCACAGTATTATATCTACCATAGGTAGTGTGTTGCCACAGCATTATATTTACTACAGGTAGTGTGTTGCCACAGTATTATATCTACCACAGGTAGTGTGTTGCCACAGCATTATATTTACTATAGATAGTGTGTTGCCACAGCATTATATCTACCACAGGTAGTGTGTTGCAACAGAATTATATTTACTAAAGACAGTGTGTTGCCACAGCATTATATTTACTACAGGTAGTGTGTTGCCATAGTATTATATCTACCACAGGTAGTGTGTTGCCACAGCATTAAATTTACTATAGATAGTGTGTTGCCACAGTATTATGTCTACCACAGGAAGTGTGTTGCCACAGCAATATATCTACTACAGGTAGTGTGTTAAAACAGCATTATATTTAATACAGGTAGTGTGTTGCCATAGTATTATATCTACCACAGGTAGTGTGTTGCCACAGCAATATATCTACTACAGGTAGTGTGTTGCCACACTAATATATCTACCAGAGGTAGTGTTGCCACAGGAATATATCTACAACAGGTAGTGTGTTGCCATTGTATCATATCTACCACAGGTAGTGTGTTGCCACAGAATTATATCTACTACAGGTAGTGTGTTGCCACAGCATTATATTTACTACAGGTAGCGTGTTGCCACGGCATTATGTCTACCACAGGTAGTGTGTTGTCACAGTATTATATCTACCACAGGTAGTGTGTTGCCATAGTATAATATCTACCACAGGTGGTGTATTGCCACAGCAATATATCTACCACAGGTAGTGTGTTGCAAAAGTATTATATCTACCACAGGTAGTGTGTTGCCATAGTATTATATCTACTACAGGTAGTGTGTTGCCACAGCATTATATTTACTACAGGTAGTGTGTTGCCACAGCAATATATCTACCACAGGTAGTGTGTTTCCACAGTATTATATCTACCACAGGTAGTGTGTTGCCACAGCAATATATCTGCAACAGGTAGTGTGTTGCCACAGTATTATATCTACCACAGGTAGTGTGTTGCCACAGCAATATATCTACCACAGGTAGTGTGTTGCCACAGTATTATATCTACCACAAGTAGTGTTTTGCCACAGCAATATATCTACCACAGGTAGTGTGTTGCCACAGCATTATATCTACCACAGATAGTGTGTTGCCACAGTATTATATCTACCACAGGTAGTGTGTTGCCACAGTATTATATCTACCACAGGTAGTGTGTTGCCAAAGCATTATATTTACCATAAGTAGTGTGTTACCACAGCATTATTTCTACCACAGGAAGAGTGTTGCCACAGCATTATATCTACTACGGGTAGTGTGTTGCCACAATATTATATCTACCATCGGTAGTGTGTTGCCACAGCATTATATCTACCATAAGTAGTGTGTTGCCACAGCATTATATCTACCACAGGTAGTGTGATGCCACAGCATTATATTTACTACAGAAAATGTGTTGCCACAGTATTATATTTACTACAGGTAGTGTGTTGCCACAGCATTATATTTACTACGGGTAGTGTTTTGCCACAACATGATATTTACTGCAGGTAGTTTGTTACCACAGTATTATATCTACCACAGGTAGTGTGTTGCCACAGTATTATATCTACCACAGGTAGTGTGTTGCCACAGCATTATATCTACCACAGGTAGTGTGTTGCCACAGTATTATATCTACCACAGGTAGTGTGTTGCCACAATATTATATCTACCACAGGTAGTGTGTTGCCACAGAATTATATTTACTACAGGTAGTGTGTTGTTACAGTATTATATCTACCATAAGTAGTGTGTTGCCCACAGCATTATATCTACCACAGGTAGTGTGCTGCCACAATATACCTACTACAGGTAGTGTGTTGCCCGCAGTATTATATTTTCTACAGGTAGTGTGTTGCCACAGCATTATATTATTTACTACAGGTAGTGTGTTGCTACAGTATTATGGCCCTGCAGGTGGTGTGTTGCTACAGTATTATATCTACCACAGGTACTGTGTTGTCACAGCATTAAATTTGTATAGATAGTGTGTTGCCACGGTATTATATCAGCTTCTAGGTAGTGTGTTGCCACGCAAGTATATTTACTACAGGTAGTGTGTTGTCACAGCAATACATCTACTACGTGGTCAATGTTGCCATCGTATTATATCTACTACAGGTAGTGTGTAGCCACAGCATTATATCTACTTTGGTGGTGTGTGCCACAGCATTATATTTACTACAGGTAATGTGATGGCACGGTATTATATCTACCACAGGTAGTGCGTTGCCACAGCAATATCTACCACAGGTAGTGTGTTACCACAGTATTACTTATCTTCCACAGGTAGTGTGTTGCCATAGTATTATATACCACGGGTAGTGTGTTGCCACAACAGCCATAATCTACCACCCAGGTAGTGTGTTACTTACAGCATTATATGTACTGGGTAGTTTGTTTACACGGCATTATATCTCTACCACAGCGGGTAGTGTGTTTATGCATGGTATATTTACTACAGGTAGTGTGTTGCCACAGAAATATATCTACTACACGTATTGTGTTTGCCATAGTATTATATCTACTGCAGGTAGTGTGTTGCCACAGCATTATATTTACTACGGAGTAATATTAACCTTACGGCATTATATATCTACAGGTAGTGTGTTGCCACAGCAATACATTTTACCACAGGTAGTGTCGGTACCACAGTATTATATCTACCACAGGTAGTGTGTTTGCCATAGTATTATATCTCTGCACAGGTAGTGTGTTTGCCACAGCAGTATATCTACCACAGGTAGTGTGTTGCTTACAGTATTATATCTACAGGTAGTGTGTTTGCTTCACGGTATTTTATCTACCACAGGTAGTGTGTTGCCCTGACAGTATTATCTACCACAGGTGATGTTTGCCACAGTATTATATCTACCATGGGTAGTGTGTTGCCACAGCATTACTTATATTTTACTACCCAGGTAGTGTGTTGCCACAGTATATCTACACAGGTAGTGTGTTGCCTGGCATTATATTTACTATAGATAGTGTGTGTTTGCCACGGCATTATATCTACCACGGGTAGTGTGTTTGCAACAGAATTATATTTACTAAGAGCAGTGTGTTGCCTGGCATTATATTTACTACAGGTAGTGTGTTTGCCATAGTATTATATCTACCACGGGTGGTGTGTTGCCACAGCATTAAAATTTACTTTATAGATAGTGTGTTGCCACGGTATTATGTCTACCACAGGAGGTGTGTTGCCGCAGCAATATATCACTACAGGTAGTGTTAAAACAGCGTATATTTAATACAGGTAATTATTGTTGCCATGGTATTATATCTACAGGTAGTGTGTTGCCACAGCAATATATCTACTACAGGTAGTGTGTTGCCGCATATTATATCTACCAGAGGTAGTGTTGCCACGGAATATATCTACAACAGGTGGTGTGTTGCC
>NW_024711659.1:0-17626 GCF_018991925.1 Homarus americanus | reverse complement strand
ACGCTACCTGTAGTAAATATAATGCTGTGGCAACACACTACCTGTAGTAGATATAATATCAGGCAAACAACATTCAGGTGGAGATATTTGCCAGGCAAACACACCATGTAGATATATTGCTGTAAGTAAAAACACCACTTGCAGTAGAGAGCACACTGTGTGGCAACACACTACCTGTAGTAGATATATTGCTGTGGCAACACACTACCTGTGGTAGATATAATACTATGGCAACACACTACCCGTTGTGGATATTTGCCGTGCGCAACACCACCTGTGATAATACCGTGAAACATCATTACCCGTGCAGATATATTGCTGCAAGCAAACACACCTACCCAGTAAATATAATACACTAGGCAATGCTGTGGCAACACACTACCTGTAGTAGATATAATTCTGTGGCAACACACTACCTGTGGTAGATATGATACAATGGCAACACACTACCTGTTGTAGATATATTCCTGTGGCAACACTACCTCTGGTAGATATATTAGTGTGGCAACACACTACCTGTAGTAGATATATTGCTGTGGCAACACACTACCTGTGGTAGATATAATACTATGGCAACACACTACCTGTATTAAATATAATGCTGTTTTAACACACTACCTGTAGTAGATATATTGCTGTGGCAACACACTTCCTGTGGTAGACATAATACTGTGGCAACACACTATCTATAGTAAATTTAATGCTGTGGCAACACACTACCTGTGGTAGATATAATACTATGGCAACACACTACCTGTAGTAAATATAATGCTGTGGCAACACACTGTCTTTAGTAAATATAATTCTGTTGCAACACACTACCTGTGGTAGATATAATGCTGTGGCAACACACTATCTATAGTAAATATAATGCTGTGGCAACACACTACCTGTGGTAGATATAATACTGTGGCAACACACTACCTGTAGTGTAAATATACATGTTTAATACCACGGTAGATATAATACTGTGGCAACACACTACCTGTGGTAGATATAATACTGTGGCAACACACTACCTGTGGTAGATATAATACTGTGTCAACACACTACCTGTGGTAGAAATAATACTGTGGCAACACACTACCTGTGGTAGATATATTGCTATGGCAACACACTACCTGTGGTAGATATAATACTGTGGCAACACACTACCTGTGGTAGATATAATACTGTGGCAACACACTCAATGATGGTGACATAATAATAAACACACCACCTCTAGTAGATATATGTTGTGCAAACACACTACTTATGGTATAATGCTGTGGCAAAACACTACCCATAGTAAATGTAATGCTGTGGCAACACACTACCTGTGGTAGATATAATACTATGGCAACACACTACCTGTAGTAGATATATTGCTGTGGCAACACACTACCTGTGGTAGATATAATACTATGGCAACACAATACGTGTAGTAGATATATTGCTGTGGCAACATACTACCTGTAGTAAATATAATGCCGTGGCAACACGCTACCTGTAGTAAATATAAAGCTGTGGCAACACACTACCTGTGGTAGATATAATAGTGTGGCAACACACTAACTGTAGTAGATATATTGCTGTGGCAAAACACTACCTGTGGTAGATATAATACTATGGCAACACACTACCTGTGGTAAATATAATGCCGTGGCAACACTCTACGTGTAGTAAATAAAATGCTGTGGCAACACACTACCTATAGTAGATATAATACTGTGGCAACACACTTCCTGTGGTAGATATAATACTGTGGCAACACACTACCTGTAGTAAATATAATGCCAGGCAACACACTGTCTATAGCAAATATAATTCTAAACACACTGCGTCAGGTAAGAGCAATGCCAGGCAAACACACTATCTATAGTAAATTTAATGCTGTGGCAACACACTACCTGAGGTAAATATAATACTATGGCAACACACTACCTGTAGTAGATATATTGCTGTGTCAACAAACTACCTGTGGTAGATATCATATTGTGGCACCACACTACCTGTAGCAGATCTTTTGCTGTGGCAACACACTACCTGTGGTAGATATAATACTATGGCAACACACTATGTGTAGTAGATATATTGCTGTGGCAACACACTACCTGTAGTAAATATTATGCCGTGGCATCACGCTACCTGTAGTAAATATAAAGCTGTGGCAACACACTACCTGTAGTAAATATAATACTGTGGCAACACACTATCTGTAGTAAATATAATGATGTGGCAACACACTACCTGTGGTAGAAATAATTATGTGGCAACACACTATCTATAGTAAATTTAATGCTTTGGCAGCACACTACCTGAAGTAATTATAATACTGTGGCAACACACTACCTGTGGTAGATATAATAGTGTGGCAACACACTACCTGTAGTAAATATAATGCTGTGGCAACACACTACCTGTAGTAAGTATAATACTGTGGCAACACACTACCTGTGGTAGATATAATAGTGTGGCAACACACTACCTGTAGTAGATATATTGCTGTGGCAACTCACTACCTGTGGTAGATATAATACTATGGCAACACACTACCTGTAGTAAACATAATGCTGTGGCAACACACTACCTGTAGTAAATAAAATGCTGTGGCAACTCACTACCTGTGGTAGATATAATACTATGGCAACACACTACCTGTAGATATAATGCCAGGCAACACACCATCTATAGTAAATTTAATGCAACAAACCTGAAGTAAAATATACGTTGTGGCAACACACTACCATTGGTAGATATAATGTGGGCAACACACTACCTGTAGTAAATATAATGCTGTGGCAACACACTACCTGTGGTAAATATAATACTGTGGCAACACACTACCTGTGGTAGTTATAATACTGTGGCAACTTACTACCTGTCGTAGATATAATACTGTGGCAACACACTACCTGTGGTAGATATAATACTGTGGCAACACACTACCTGTGGTAGATATAATACTGTGTCAACACACTACCTGTGGTAGAAATAATACTGTGGCAACACACTACCTGTGGTAGATATATTGCTATGGCAACACACTACCTGTGGTAGATATAATACTGTGGCAACACACTACCTGTGGTAGATATAATACTGTGGCAACACACTACCTGAGGTAGATATAATACTGTGGCAACACACTACCTGTGGTAGATATAATATTGTGGCAACACACTACCTGTGGTAGATATAATACTGTGGCAACACACTACCTGTGGTAGATATAATATTAGGCAACACACTTACCCAGGTAGATATAACATCGTAAGTAAACACACTACCTTTGCAGAGATATACATCAGGCAACACACTACACCTGGTGGTAGATATAATACTGTGTGGCAACACACTACCTGTGGTAGAGATATAGCACATTGTGGCGCAATTACCTGTAGATATAATACTGTGGCAACACACTACCTGTGGTAGATATAATACTGTGGCAACACACTACCTGTGGTAGATATATTGCTATGGCAACAGACTACCTGTGGTAGATATAATACTATGGCAACACACTACCTGTGGTAGATATATTACTGTGGTAACACACTACCTGTGGTAGATATATTGCTGTGGCAACACACTACTTGTGGTAGATATAATGCCGTGGCAGCACATTACCTGTAGTAAATATAATGCTGTGGCAACACACTACCTGTAGTAGATATAATACTATGGCAACACAATAAGTGTAGTAGATACATTTCTGTGGCAACACACTACCTGTGGTAGATATATTGCTGTGGCAACACACTACCTGTGGTAGATATAATGCCGTGGCAACAAACTACCTGTAGTAAATATAATGCTGTGGCAACACACTACCTGCGGTAGATATAATGCTGTGGATACACACTACCTGTAGTAGATATAATACGATGGCAACACACAACCTGTAGTAAATATAATGCTGTGACAACACACTACCTGTAGTAGATATAATACTATGGCAACACAATAAGTGTAGTAGATATTTTTCTGTGGCAACACACTACCTGTGGTAGATATATTGCTGTGGCAACACACTACTTGTGGTAGATATAATGCCGTGGCAGCACATTACCTGTAGTAAATATAATGCTGTGGCAACACACTACCTGTAGTAGATATAATACTATGGCAACACAATAAGTGTAGTAGATATATTTCTGTGGCAACACACTACCTGTGGTAGATATATTGCTGTGGCAACACACTACCTGTGGTAGATATAATGCCGTGGCAACAAACTACCTGTAGTAAATATAATGCTGTGACAACACACTACATGTAATAAATATAATGCTATGGCAACACACTACCTGTAGTTGATATAATACTGTGGCAACACACTATCTGTAGTAAATATAATGCTGTGGCAACACACTACCTGTAGTAGATATAATACTATGGCAACACACTACCTGTGGAAGATATAATCCTGTGGTAACACACTACCTGTGGTAGATATATTGCTGAGGCAACGCACTACCTGTGGTAGATATAATACCGTGCCATCACATTACCTCTAGTAAATATAATGCTGTGGCAACACACCACCTGTAGTAGATATAATGCTGTGGCTACACACTACCTGTAGTAGATATAATACGATGGCAACACACTACGTGTAGTAGATATATTGCTGTGACAACACACTACCTGTAGTAAATATAATGCTATGGGAACACACTACCTGTAGTTGATATAATACTGTGGCAACACACTATCTATAGTAAATTTAATGCTGTGGCAACACACTACCTGTGGTAGATATAATACTGTAGCAACACACTACCCGTGGTAAATATAATACTGTGGCAACACACTACCTGTAGTAAATATAATGCTGTGGCAACACACTACCTGTAGAAAATATAATACTGTGGCAACACACTACCTGTAGTAGGTATAATACTGTGGCAGCACACTACCTGTGGTAGATATAATGCTGTGGCAACACACTACCTGTGGTAGATATAATGCTGTGGCAGCACAATACCTGTGGTAGATATAATACTGTGGCAACACACTACCTGTAGTAAATATAAACTGTGGCAACACACTACCTGTGGTAGATATAATATTGTGGCAACACACTACCTGTGGTAGATATAATACTGTGGCAACACACTACCTGTGGTAGATATAATTCTGTGACAACACACTACCTGTGGTAGATATAATACTGTGGCAACACACTACCTGTGGTAGATATAATACTGTGGTAACAAACAACCTGTAGTAAATATAATGTTGTGGCAAAACACTACCCGTAGTAAATATAATGCTGTGGCAACACACTACCTGTAGTAAATATAATACTGTGGCAACACACTTTCTGTAGTAAATATAATGCTGTGGCATCACACTACCTGTGGTAGATATAATGCTGTGGCAACACACTACTTATGGTAGATATAATGCTGTGGCAACACACTTCCAATGGTAGATATAATACTGTGGCAACACACTACCCGTAGTAGATATAATGCTGTGGCAACACACTTCCTGTGGTAGATATAATGCTGTGGCAACACACTACTTATGGTAAATATAATGCTTTGGCAACACACTACCTGTGGTAGATATAATACTGTGGCAACACACTACCTTTTGTAGATATAATACTGTGGCAACACACTACCTGTGGTAGATATAATACTGTGGCAACACACTACCTGTGGTAGATATAATACTGTGGCAACTTACTACCTGTGGTAGATATAATACTGTGGCAACGCACTACCTGTGGTAAATATAATACTGAGGCAGCACACTACTTGTGGTAGATATAATACTGTGGCAACAAACTACCTGTAGTAAATATAATGCTGTGGCAAAACACTACCCGTAGTAAATATAATGCTGTGGCAACACACAACCTGTAGTAAATATAATACTGTGGCAACATACTACCTGTAGTAAATATAATGCTGTGGCAACACACTACCTGTGGTAGATATAATGCTGTGGCAACACACTATCTATAGTAAATATAATGCTGTGGTAACACACTACCTGTGGTAGATATAATTCTGTGGCAACACACTATCTATAGTAAATTTAATGCTGTGGCAGCACACTACCTGAAGTAAGTATAATACTGTGGCAACACACTAACTGTAGTAAATATAATGCTGTGGCAACACACTACCTGCATTATATATAATACTGTGGCAACACACTACCTGTGGTAGATATAATAGTGTGGCAACACACTACCTGTAGTAGATATATTGCTGTGGCAACACACTACCTGTGGTAGATATAATACTATAGCAACACACTACCTGTAGTAAATATAATGCCATGGCAACACACTACGTGTAGTAAATAAAATGCTGTGGCAACACACTACCTGTAGTAGAAATAATGCTGTGGCAACACACTTCCTGTGGTAGATGTAATACTGTGGCAACACACTACCTATAGTAAATATAATGCTGTGGCAACACACTGTCTATAGTAAATATAATTCTGTGGAAACACACTACATTGTGGTAGATATAATGCTGTGGCAACACACTATCTATAGTAAATATAATGCTCTGGCAACACACTACCTGAAGTAAATATAATGCTGTGGCAACACACTACCTGTGATAGATATAATACTGTGGCAACACACTACCTGTGGTAGATATAATACTGTGGCAACACACTACCTCTGGTAGATATAATACTGTGGCAACACACTACCTGTGTTAGATATAATACTGAGGCAGCACGCTACTTGTGGTAGATATAATTCTGTGGCAACACACTACCTGTGATACATATAATACTGTGGCAACACACTACTTGTGGTAGATATAATTCTGTGGCAACACACTACCTCTGGTAGATATAATACTGTGGCAACACACTACCTGTGGTAGATATAATACTGAGACAGCACACTACTTGTGGTAAATATAATACTGTGGCAACAAACTACCTGTAGTAAATATAATGCTGTGGCAAAACACTACCCGTAGTAAATATAATGCTGTGGCAACACACTACCTATAGTAAATATAATACTGTGGCAACATACTACCTGTAGTAAATATAATGCTGTGGCAACACACTACCTGTGGTTGATATAATACTGTGGCAACACACTACCTGTGGTAGATATAATATTGTGGCAACACACTACCTATGGAAGATATAATACTGTGACAACAAACTACCTGTGGTAGATATAATACTGTGGCAACACACTACCTGTGGTAGATATAATACTGTGGCAACACACTACCTGTGGTAGATATAATACTGTGGCAACACACTACCTGTGGTAGATATAATGCCGTGGCAGCACATTACCTGTAGTAAATATAATGCTGTGGCAACACACTACCTGTAGTAGATATAATACTATGGCAACACAATAAGTGTAGTAGATATATTTCTGTGGCAACACACTACCTGTGGTAGATATATTGCTGTGGCAACACACTACCTGTGGTAGATATAATGCCGTGGCAACAAACTACCTGTAGTAAATATAATGCTGTGACAACACACTACATGTAGTAAATATAATGCTATGGCAACACACTACCTGTAGTTGATATAATACTGTGGCAACACACTATCTGTAGTAAATATAATGCTGTGGCAACACACTACCTGTAGTAGATATAATACTATGGCAACACACTACCTGTGGAAGATATAATACTGTGGTAACACACTACCTGTGGTAGATATATTGCTGTGGCAACGCACTACCTGTGGTAGATATAATACCGTGCCATCACATTACCTCTAGTAAATATAATGCTGTGGCAACACACCACCTGTAGTAGATATAATGCTGTGGCTACACACTACCTGTAGTAGATATAATACGATGGCAACACACTACGTGTAGTAGATATATTGCTGTGACAACACACTACCTGTAGTAAATATAATGCTATGGGAACACACTACCTGTAGTTGATATAATACTGTGGCAACACACTATCTATAGTAAATTTAATGCTGTGGCAACACACTACCTGTGGTAGATATAATACTGTAGCAACACACTACCCGTGGTAAATATAATACTGTGGCAACACACTACCTGTAGTAAATATAATGCTGTGGCAACACACTACCTGTAGAAAATATAATACTGTGGCAACACACTACCTGTAGTAGGTATAATACTGTGGCAGCACACTACCTGTGGTAGATATAATGCTGTGGCAACACACTACCTGTGGTAGATATAATGCTGTGGCAGCACAATACCTGTGGTAGATATAATACTGTGGCAACACACTACCTGTAGAAAATATAATACTGTGGCAACACACTACCTGTAGTAGGTATAATACTGTGGCAGCACACTACCTGTGGTAGATATAATGCTGTGGCAACACACTACTTATGGTAGATATAATGCTGTGGCAGCACAATACCTGTGGTAGATATAATACTGTGGCAACACACTACCTGTAGTAAATATAATGCTGTGGCAACACACTACCTGTGGTAGATATAATATTGTGGCAACACACTACCTGTGGTAGATATAATACTGTGGCAACACACTACCTGTGGTAGATATAATTCTGTGACAACACACTACCTGTGGTAGATATAATACTGTGGCAACACACTACCTGTGGTAGATATAATACTGTGGTAACAAACAACCTGTAGTAAATATAATGTTGTGGCAAAACACTACCCGTAGTAAATATAATGCTGTGGCAACACACTACCTGTAGTAAATATAATACTGTGGCAACACACTTTCTGTAGTAAATATAATGCTGTGGCATCACACTACCTGTGGTAGATATAATGCTGTGGCAACACACTACTTATGGTAGATATAATGCTGTGGCAACACACTACCGATGGTAGATATAATACTGTGGCAACACACTACCCGTAGTAGATATAATGCTGTGGCAACACACTTCCTGTGGTAGATATAATGCTGTGGCAACACACTACTTATGGTAAATATAATGCTTTGGCAACACACTACCTGTGGTAGATATAATACTGTGGCAACACACTACCTGTTGTAGATATAATACTGTGGCAACACACTACCTGTGGTAGATATAATACTGTGGCAACACACTACCTGTGGTAGATATAATACTGTGGCAACTTACTACCTGTGGTAGATATAATACTGTGGCAACGCACTACCTGTGGTAAATATAATACTGAGGCAGCACACTACTTGTGGTAGATATAATACTGTGGCAACAAACTACCTGTAGTAAATATAATGCTGTGGCAAAACACTACCCGTAGTAAATATAATGCTGTGGCAACACACAACCTGTAGTAAATATAATACTGTGGCAACATACTACCTGTAGTAAATATAATGCTGTGGCAACACACTACCTGTGGTAGATATAATGCTGTGGCAACACACTATCTATAGTAAATATAATGCTGTGGTAACACACTACCTGTGGTAGATATAATTCTGTGGCAACACACTATCTATAGTAAATTTAATGCTGTGGCAGCACACTACCTGAAGTAAGTATAATACTGTGGCAACACACTAACTGTAGTAAATATAATGCTGTGGCAACACACTACCTGCATTATATATAATACTGTGGCAACACACTACCTGTGGTAGATATTATAGTGTGGCAACACACTACCTGTAGTAGATATATTGCTGTGGCAACACACTACCTGTGGAAGATATAATACTATGGCAACACACTACCTGTAGTAAATATAATGCCATGGCAACACACTACGTGTAGTAAATAAAATGCTGTGGCAACACACTACCTGTAGTAGATATAATGCTGTGGCAACACACTTCCTGTGGTAGATATAATACTGTGGCAACACACTACCTGTAGTAAATATAATGCTGTGGCAACACACTGTCTATAGTAAATATAATTCTGTGGAAACACACTACATTGTGGTAGATATAATGCTGTGGCAACACACTATCTATAGTAAATATAATGCTCTGGCAACACACTACCTGAAGTAAATATAATGCTGTGGCAACACACTACCTGTGATAGATATAATACTGTGGCAACACACTACCTGTGGTAGATATAATACTGTGGCAACACACTACCTCTGGTAGATATAATACTGTGGCAACACACTACCTGTGGTAGATATAATACTGAGGCAGCACACTACTTGTGGTAGATATAATTCTGTGGCAACACACTACCTGTGATACATATAATACTGTGGCAACACACTACCTGTGGTAGATATAATACTGTGGCAACACACTACTTGTGGTAGATATAATTCTGTGGCAACACACTACCTCTGGTAGATATAATACTGTGGCAACACACTACCTGTGGTAGATATAATACTGAGACAGCACACTACTTGTGGTAAATATAATACTGTGGCAACAAACTACCTGTAGTAAATATAATGATGTGGCAAAACACTACCCGTAGTAAATATAATGCTGTGGCAACACACTACCTGTAGTAAATATAATACTGTGGCAACATACTACCTGTAGTAAATATAATGCTGTGGCAACACACTACCTGTGGTTGATATAATACTGTGGCAACACACTACCTGTGGTAGATATAATATTGTGGCAACACACTACCTATGGAAGATATAATACTGTGACAACAAACTACCTGTGGTAGATATAATACTGTGGCAACACACTACCTGTGGTAGATATAATACTGTGGCAACACACTACCTGTGGTAGATATAATACTGTGGCAACACACTACCTGTGGTAGATATAATGCCGTAGCAACACTACCTGTAGTAAATATAATGCTGTGGCAACACACTACGTGTGGTAGATATATGTGCAATGGCAACACACTACCTTTGGTAGATATAATACTGTGGCAACACACTACCTGTGGTAGATATAATACTGTGGCAACTTACTACCTGTGGTAGATATAATACTGTGGCAACACACTACCTGTGGTAGATATAATACTGTGGCAACTTACTACCTGTGGTAGATATAATACTGTGGCAACACACTACCTGTGGTAGATATAATACTGTGGCAACTTACTACCTGTGGTAGATATAATACTGTGGCAACACACTACCTGTGGTAGATATAATACTGTGGCAACTTACTACCTGTGGTAGATATAATACTGTGGCAACACACTACCTGTGGTAGATATAATACTGTGGCAACTTACTACCTGTGGTAGATATAATACTGTGGCAACACACTACCTGTGGTAGATATAATACTGTGGCAACTTACTACCTGTGGTAGATATAATACTGTGGCAACACACTACCTGTGGTAGATATAATACTGAGGCAGCACACTGCTTGTGGTAGATATAATACTGTGGCAACTAACTACCTGTAGTAAATATAATGCTGTGGCAAAACACTACCCGTAGTAAATATAATGCTGTGGCAACACACTACCTGTAGTAAATATAATACTGTGGCAACATACTACCTGTAGTAAATATAATGCTGTGGCAACACACTACCTATGATAGATATAATGCTGTGGCAACACACTACTTATGGTAGATATAATTCTGTGGCAACACACTACCGATGGTAGATATAATACTGTGGCAACACACTACCCCTAGTAGATATGATGCTGTGGCAACACACTACCTGTGGTAGATATAATGCTGTGGCAACACACTACTTATGGTAGATATAATGCTGTGGCAACACACTACCTGTAGTAGATATAATACTGTGGCAACACACTACCTATAGTAAATATAATGCTGTGGCAACACACTACCTGTGGTAGATATAATACTGTGGCAACTCACTACCTGTGGTAGATATAATACTGTGGCAACACACTACCTGTGGTAGATATAATACTGTGGCAACACACTACCTCTGGCAGATATATTGCTATGGCAACACACTACCTGTGGTAGATATAATACTATGGCAACACACTACCTGTGGTAGATATAATACTGTGGTAACACACTACCTGTGGTAGATATATTGCTGTGGCAACACACTACCTGTGGTAGATATAATGCCGTGGCAGCACATTACCTGTAGTAAATATAATGCTGTGGCAACACACTACCTGTAGTAGATATAATACTATGGCAACACAATACGTGTAGTAGATATATTTCTGTGGCAACACACTGCCTGTAGTAAATATAATGCTGTGGCAACACACTACCTGTGGTAGATATAATGCCGTGGCAACAAACTACCTGTAGTAAATATAATGCTGTGGCAACACACTACCTGCGGTAGATATATTGCTGTGGCAACACACTACCTGTGGTAGATATAATACTATGGCAACACACTTCCTGTGGAAGATATAATACTGTGGTAACACACTACCTGTGGTAGATATATTGCTGTGGCAACGCACTACCTGTGGTAGATATAATACCGTGCCATCACATTACCTGTAGTAAATATAATGCTGTGGCAACACACCACCTGTAGTAGATATAATGCTGTGGCTACACACTACCTGTAGTAGATATAATACGATGGCAACACACTACGTGTAGTAGATATATTGCTGTGATAACACATTACCTGTAGTAAATATAATGCTGTGGCAACACACTACCTGTAGTTGATATAATACTGTGGCAACACACTATCTATAGTAAATTAAATGCTGTGGCAACACACTACCTGTGGTAGATATAATACTGTAGGAACACACTACCCGTGGTAAATATAATCCTGTGGCAACACACTACCTGTAGTAAATATAATGCTGTGGCAACACACTACCTATAGAATTATAATACTGTGGCATCACACTACCTGTAGTAGGTATAATACTGTGGCAGCACACTACCTGTGGTAGATATAATGCTGTGGCAACACACTACTTATGGTAGATATAAAGCTGTGGCAGCACAATACCTGTGGTAGATGTAGTGGATGCAATCCTAGACAAGGTTCTTGAAACTCCAGAGCACGAGCAGTAGGTTTATTCAATAAGTGTACAAGACTTGGCGTGATAGCCGACCGATACAGAAGCGGGCACAAGGGACCCCGTACCGTAGGTAGGCCGAGGCTGATCTGAGGGATGTTGTCTAGCTGGGCAAGGAGAGTTGCTAGACATCACTAGGACAATAACTGAGGTCCTCTAGTTACTCGACTAGCGCGGTACAGACATAGTATATCGGGGCCTAGTGAGTGAACATAGGCATTAGACATAAGCATAGATATCAGACATGGTATAATGATATGTAGTAATACAGACATGTGAATAAATGGTACAATGAATGGTAACAGAGTCTTGGCGTCAGGCGTGTTCACATATCTATACACCTCCCTCCCCCTTTACGCTCGTAGTGCCATCTCGAGCGGTCTACGGACTCGTTTTCCATGAGTCGGGGGGAGCGGCGAGGGACACTGGGAGGATCAACTGACGACCTTCGTTCCTGGTCTGGGCAAGGGGACACAGGGGACGGGGAGGAGGGTTCGTCACTAGAGGATGGCACTGGGCGGAGATGGCGTCTGTTTCGCCACCACACACGACCACTGGGGAGGCGGACTTGGTACGAACGAGACTCGCCACGGCCCATGACGACCCCGACCTTGTCCCAGCGGTGTGACGTCGGGTCCTGGATTCGTACTTGCTGGCCGACGGTCAACCTGGGAAGGGGGCGGGCGTGGGCGTCATAGTGGCTTGTCACTTGGGCCATCCGGGCAGCCTCACTGCGGTCGCACTCGTCCGCCTTGATCTGCCATTCATCTAAGAAGGACTGGGGGTGGGCAGGCACACGAGTACGAAGGGGGCGGCCATACAACACCTGGGCAGGAGAGCGTCCGGCAGGGGTAGGGGTGTTACGGAGTTCTAGTAGGCCCCTGTCGAACTCCTCGCAGTCCAGGTTCCCCGTCGGTGCTGTCTTGAGGATGAGGTATTTTACGGACTTTACCGCTGCCTCGGCGTGGCCATTCGCCTGCGGGTAATGAGGGGAGGTGACGATGTGGTGGACGCCCCAGCGTTCGGCGAAGCTCTTGAACTCGTGGCTATTGAACGGGGGCCCACCGTCGGTTCGGAGGCGGAGAGGCACTCCGACTTCCCGGAAGAAGCGACAGAACATCCGGATGACCCTGGAAGAGGTGGTGTCCTGACCGCAGGGAACTACCACGGGCCATCCAGAGAGCCTGTCGGCGACCACCAGGAAAGACTTTCCGGCCACATTAAAGAAGTCGGCGGACACGGACTCAAAGGGCCGCTTTGGGAGGTCATTGCACAGGTACGGCTCTTGTTGCTGGCTGGGCTGGAGTTGCTGGCAAGGCTCACAGGCCTCAACCGTGCTCTTAATATCGGCGTCAATACCAGGCCAGAAGACGGTCTGACGGGCTCTGCGCCTGGTGGCTTCAACGCCGCGGTGGCTGTCATGGAGGCGGGATAAGGTGCGCCGGCGGAGGGCAGCGGGAACGACGATCCTGGGGCCGTACAACACCAGCTCTCCGTCCGCATAGAGGCTATCCCTTAGCTTCCAGAAGGGGAGGGCGGAGGCGTGAATGTCGTAGCGGTTGGTGGGGAATCCAGCGGAGACGTAGTCGAGGAGTTGGGCGTATGCCGGGTCTTGAGCGGCGGCGATGCGAAGCTCCTGGAGGGTAACGAGGACGTCGCTGAACTGACGAAAAAAGAACTCCCGGGCGGCAGCAGGTGTGGTCATGGCTGAAACAGGTATCTCTGCACACCTGTTGAGGTGTGTCACGGCGAGGATGGGCTTTGGGAACTCGGATGAGACGATGGCCAAGTCCTGACAATGGCCACATGACAAGAGAGGGGTTTGGATGCCCTCGTGGACGTGGACTGTGGCAAGGCAAGACTTGGGACCGAGCTGTAATGTTGCCTTGAAGCACCCCAAAGCTGGAGACATCGGGGACCCGTCTGCTGTGAGCACGTCGTTCCTGGCTGTGGGTGACAGGCTACTCCTGGGGATGTTGAGGGCGTCCAGGTGTGTTGGTCCAATCACCGTGATGTCCTCGCCCGTGTCAGGTATCATCAGGAGGTTGGAAGAGTTGGTGCCGTAGGACAGACGAACATTGACGGGCTTGGGGGACCTGTCACTCGAGGCATCGTCCACGCGTAGGCATCCTTTGTTGTTCATGGGAGACGGTGAAGAGACATTTTGACCTGGGGATGGGGGCTTCTCGGTGGACCCGCAACACTTGGCGAAGTGTCCTTGCTTGTTGCAAGCGTTGCATGAGGCCTTGTTGGCGGGGCATCGAGGTGTGCGGGGCCAGTGGCCTTGAAATCCGCAGTTTCGACATGTACTATCAGCCGCAGGGCACTTTCCTGGACCGTGCTGGCGCTGACAGCTTCTGCAGGATTCGGGAGAAAAAACTGGTGACCGTGACGGGGGCTGTGGAGAGGACGCCGTCTGCATCTGGCGTTGATTCCTCTTGTAGGTGGAGACGGCGTGAACTTGAGATGGCGATGAGTGTATAGCTGAGGCAGCCTCTCTTGTGGCCTCATACGACCTGCAATGGGTGACGAAGTCGGTGAGGGGGGAGGCGGCGTCGAGGGTGAGGAGTTTCTGAAGCAGGTCCTCGTCACGTACACCCATCAGCAAGATCATCTTGAGCTGGATCTCGGCACAGGTTACAGGATCGCCTGTACATAGGTCCACCTCGGCTGCTAGGTCCTTAAGTCGTGCATAGAAGTCTGAGAATGATTCCCCAGAGGCTTGTTTGCAGGATAGCAGTTCCCTACGACGCAAGGCTTCATTGCGGAGGCCACGGAAATGACTCTGCAAGGCGTCTAAGACCTCTGTCACTGACATGGAGGAGTCAGGGGGAATGGCTAGCGTGTGCTCTAGGAGGCGTTGAACATCGAGGGAGATGCACGATCTTAATTGGATGAGTTGTTTCTGAGGGGGCATTCGGTTGAGGTCAGACATGACAGCAAAGTCTTCGAAACGACGTCGCCATTGACGGTATACTTGATATGTTGCATCAGATTGAAGAGGTGGGGGGCTGGTAACTGAAGACTTGCTGTGCAGGGGTGTGCTCGAGACGGCAAGCGGTGGAGGAGGCACGGAGAGGTCGACGAAAGTTGAGACTGGAACAGGTGGTTGAGAAGGCACTGAGGCATACCCAAGGGGGATAGGTGACGTGTGAGGAGGCGTTGTCTGAAGGATAGATGAAGAGGCTGAAGCTGGCGAATTGGTTGTGGCAGCTGGTGAAGTCGTCCTCATTGCCAGCAATTCCAATAGTGTCAGGAGTTTGTGGTTATCAGCTTGGTGTTGTTGTTGAAGTTGGAGACGGTAAGCTGATTCCTCTTGACGTCTTTGGGCTTCCTTCTCTTGGGAAACTTGTAGGAAGTAGATTAACTGACGTATATCCTGGCTCCCATCCTTTGAATTTGGCGCGCCCGGCGTGTGAGGCGTGAGGGGGGGTGGGGGGGTCTGTGAGGCTTCGTCTACCTCATAATCCTCATCTAGATTTCCCGGCAAATCGTCGTGGTCAGACATCTCGTGCTTGGTGTGGTTGCGATGGGAAAGACAAGGAGAATAAGGTGAAGTGCTATGTTTTTGTCAATGTACTTGCCTAAGTGCAAGAACTGGCGGGCAAGTAAAAGAGTACTGACTGTAATATTTGTGAAGTGAGGGGAGGCGGCTGGCAGCGGTGTATCCCTCCGGGCGCCCGGGCCGGGCTGGCGGTGACTCAGTGTGGGGGAGGCAGTCAGTGGCTTGTGGGCCTGTGCGGACGGGGGGTGTATGCCGGAGGTGCTGTCTTGGAGACTGGGCTGAAGGCGTTTCTGCTACCTGTAGGGCCGCAGAGACATAGTAAACAGACATGGAAGGCACTGCACTTCACTTAGGGCACTTCACAAGGTCACAAAGCACTTTAAATCCAGGGGCACTGTGGAGTATATCTTCTGGGCGGGAAACAGAGAGGGCCGGGAGACGGACTAGGCCGGCTTTTGCGACTTGTGAACTGTCGTGGTGGAGCTACTCAACTGCGCCATGTAGTGGATGCAATCCTAGACAAGGTTCTTGAAACTCCAGAGCACGAGCAGTAGGTATATTCAATAAGTGTACAAGACTTGGCGTGATAGCCGACCGATACAGAAGCGGGCACAAGGGACCCCGGACCGTAGGTAGGCCGAGGCTGATCTGAGGGATGTTGTCTAGCTGGGCAAGGAGAGTTGCTAGACATCACTAGGACAATAACTGAGGTCCTCTAGTTACTCGACTAGCGCGGTACAGACATAGTATATCGGGGCCTAGTGAGTGAACATAGGCATTAGACATAAGCATAGATATCAGACATGGTATAATGATATGTAGTAATACAGACATGTGAATAAATGGTACAATGAATGGTAACAGAGTCTTGGCGTCAGGCGTGTTCACATATCTCTACAGTAGATATAATACTGTAACAACACACTACCTGTAGTAAATATAATTCTGTGGCAACACACTACCTGTGGTAGATATAATATTGTGGCAACACACTACCTGTGGTAGATATAATACTGTGGCAACACACTACCTGTGGTAGATATAATGCTGTGGCAACACACTACCTGTGGTAGATATAATACTGTGGCAACACACTACCTGTGGTAGATATAATACTGTGGTAACAAACTACCTGCAGTAAATATCATGTTGTGGCAAAACACTACCCGTAGTAAATATAATGCTGTGGCAACACACTACCTGTAGTAAATATAATACTGTGGCAA
>NW_024711658.1:0-9902 GCF_018991925.1 Homarus americanus | reverse complement strand
GGGTGCTCATGAACGCTAGTAAAGTATACCCTTGTGTGTTGAATAGTTTGCCAAAAAAAATAAAAATAATAATAATATCACAAGCGAGGAAAATATACTGTAAACCACACACACAAGGCTGTTTATATTAGCCATAACAGAGCTTACAAACTTCACGTTGATGTTAGGTTAGGTTAGGTTAGGTTAGGTTAGGTTAGGTTAGGTTAGACTCACTCACTCCATACAGGGGCAGGAGGAGCACAGTTACCTCAAAACCACTCTATTGTACAAACAGTCTGGCGGATCAGTCAACACCGCTAATGTAGATATGTAAACAAAACGTGAATTACCACAACAACTAGTTCTGTGATGGCTGGCCAGTAGGATCCTGTAACTGTGAACGTGTGAAGGCTGGCCAGTAGGATCCTGTAGCTGTGAACGTGTGAAGGCTAGCCAGTAGGATCCTGTAACTGTTAACGTGTGAAGGCTGGCCAGTAGGATCCTGTAACTGTGAACGTGTGAAGGCTGGCCAGTAGGATCCTGTAACTGTGAACGTGTGAAGGCTGGCCAGTAGGATCCTGTAGCTGTGAACGTGTGAGGGCTAGCTAATAGGAACCTGTATAGCTGTGAATGTGTGAGGGCTAGCTAGTAGGATCCTGTAGCTGTGAACGTATGAGGGCTAACTAGTAAAATCCTGAATAGCAGTGAACGTGTGGGGGCTAGCTAATAGGATGCTGCACCTTAGAACGTGTAAAAACTCTCTTTTTTTTTTTGTCCAGTTCACCGGTGGACGACGACTCGACCATATCCCTCCACACTCACCTGACTCGTGCCTTACCTGCCTACGAAGTGACACTAAGTAACCTATTTTTTATCTCAACACCAGGTATACGTAGTTGGCCTTCTGGGTTGGCTTTTATGCACGTGGTTAAATGTCATCTTGGTCCATTGTTTACCTGGGTTTACAATATGGCTGCCCATCACCATATCAGCTGTTTTGTGTTTACAGTACCACCTCATTATGTCTATGACTCTTATCGAGTTTCGGTAAGGTTAGGTTAGGTTAGGTTAGGTTAGGTTAGGTTAGGTTAGCATAGGGCACTTAATCTTAAAAGTGAAATACACACACACACACACACACACACACACACACACACTGAGGGGCATTAAACCCATCGTATTAGTCAACAACAATAAGCCAATGGTGTTCCCCTATTTCACGCTCTATTAAATCCTTATTAATCCTTCACTGTGGCCGCTGTCTCGCTATACGCTCCACTTTGATGGCTGTATAACGATACCTTTGACAAGCTGTCCAGTTTTCTGGTCACTCACACACCCACCCACAGTCCATGACGATTGTTGATACGTGTGTTCTCTTTATGTTTCCATCACTCTGTAACCCGAGGGGTGGGTTGGGGGGAGTTGGGTTGGGGGTAGGGGGTAGGGGGTAGGGGAGTGTTGGTGATGGTGTAAAGTGAATCTATGGTAAGTTTTCAAATTTTATATAAAGAGAGAGAGAGAGAGAGAGAGAGAGAGAGAGAGAGAGAGAGAGAGCTCCTGTCCGCGATTGTCACCTAAAAACATATCCACTTGTGAGCCAGGCGGTAACACCCAGACCAGGACAGTGTGGACCCCGCACTTAACTCATGTCGCACGTTAGCAGGTCCACATCTGCTGCTGGTTGAGAATATGGATAACTGGCAGGGGCGTAAATGTGTGTGTGTGTGTGTGTGTGTGTGTGTGTGTGTACTCGTGTTTCCACCCAAGTGTATACAGAAGAGCATATGTTGTCTACCATGCCTGAAAATATACGCTAACTTCAACACACACACACACACACACACACGAACACCACACCCACTCAGTGTTCCCATGACCACGTGAGGTCCTTCATATCAACACCCGAGGACGAGTTACTGCACCACGTGAACACCACACCCACTCAGTGTTCCCATGACCACGTGAGGTCCTTCATATCAACACCCGAGGACGAGTTACTGCACCACGTGAACACCACACCACCCGATGTATCGCATCTTGAATACAGACTCTAAGATATGAAAATAATGCAATACTTCATCTCCTGTATTCTAGACCACGTGTGAAGGTGGTCATTGTGTGTGGCAGGAATAATCACAGATATTTAAAAATTTTGGAATCGTGTTTGCTTGTTAAATCACGAAAACCGAATATTTATTTTCAGCAAGCGATCGGCACGACATCCCTTCCCTCCACTCCTCCCTTGAAGCGACTCAGTTATCATATTCTCATTTAACTTCTTATTTAATCTATATTATGACGCTCACAGCTTTTTTAAATAAATCTTAATCTTGTGTTTTCGTCATTCGTGTGTATATAAAACAGTTAGATTTTATATAAGGATTTAGGGTGTGTACGTTGACAATGAGCTGAAGTTCTCGGGCCGTTGCGAGAAGAAGGTAAATCAGGCAAATAAATTATTGGGTCTTATAAGAAGGTCGTACAGATATCTAGACGGTCCGTCCCTCGTAACGATCTTCAAGAGTGAAGTGCTTCCCCATCTGGAGTACTGTCACCCCGTCTGGTCCCCGAGATATGCTAAGGACTGTCAGTTGGTTGAAAATGTTCAAAAGAGGGCTACCAGACTGGTGCCTGCACTTCGGCACCTCAGCTACCCTGAGAGATTGGAGCGCCTGAACTTGCCTCGCTTATACTACAGACGGGCAAGGGGTGACCTAATTGAAGTGTATAAGCATCTCAAGGGGCACTACTCAGTCGAGTGTCCTTACTAGGAGCTGGCGGACGCTCTCCCCACAAGGGGTCACAGCTCAAGATTGAAGAAGCCGCAAGTCCATAAAACTGTGAGGGCAAACTTTTTCGGAGTGAGGGTTGTAAACTCTTGGCACAATTTACCAGAGAGTGTTGTGACGGCACCGAGTGTGAGCTCCTTCAAGACAAGACTTGACCAACACTAGAGCGAGTTCAGGTACATTCAGGAGCCGGTGCATGCCCAGTACTTGCCAACAGTGCGTAACAGAGACGTGACCGATCACCCAAGCGGCTAACAAGCCGATCTTTTGGTGAAGAGGATAAAAGAAAAGGAAAAGTAATCAGAGACGTGACCGATCACCCAAGCGGCTAACGAGCCGATCAGTGGTGAAGAGGATAAAAAAAGAGAACGTAGTAACTGGTTATGACGGGTGAAGGCCGAAGCGGTGTTGTCATGGCCGCCTGTAACGAGAAATTCTTGTGAACTATTATGACAAATTTTCCAACTATACTATTTCTACGCTACCCTGGCCCGTAAGCCACGCCCCTCGTGTATGGCAACAAATAGCTGATTGGTTCATAGAAAATATTCGTGTAGCTGTCCATTTATTCAAACTACTGTAAATGTGTTCACAATTGGTAATCAGACTTATTCTCTAAAATAATGTTAAATATTTAGACTATCAAAATGCAAATGATTTCAAGGTATTAACACTTCTGAGAAAATTATTGAATATTTTTAATATTTTTCATAAAAGGTCGAAGTCATAGATGAAATTCGCTTTCGAATGAAGTCTTTTCATTATTTCTTTTTGTTTGTACCAGACATAAAGCAAACAGAAACAAATGATACCATATATCACATAAGTAATGTACTTCAGTTTGTACGACTGGATTTTATCTCAAATCATTTATCTGCAATAACTCATAAAACTATATAAATACGCGCAGTCCGGCATGGGAGGCAAGACGCTCAGAACAGCCACTGGACTTGGCAAGAATTTTGCTCATATTGAACATTTTATATGAACCAATCAGCAATTTTTACAGAAGAGGGGCGTGGCTTACAGGCCAGATTAACGTGGAAATACTACTATAGTGCGTTTACAGGGGGTCGTCTGGTTTTGTTTACATTCGACAGAAACTCACAAAAGTAAACATATTATGGAATTAAATTAAAACAATATTAAAACAAATATCTCAAAGATAATAATTTGTGGAATGTTTATATGACGAGCCCCTGTAAACGTACTAGTGAAGGGAACTGTCCATAGTTCCCATATATCTGAACTCCACTTGAGCAGGCAGTAAGTCTATGTGATTCTCCGCCATAGTACAATATAACTCAGAATAAACTGTCAGGTGAATCATTCAAGGAAGTATGGTCTTGAGAGCGAGTACATTGATTGTGGGGATTTGCTCTGATTTTATTTTATTTTATTTTATTTTTATTTTATTAATAGTAGTAGTAGTATTAAATAAGGTAGTCTAACCAGTTCTCCAGTCTGTAGGTAGGTAAGCCTTGCTCTCAGGGACACAGGACAATGAGTGACTCGCTGTTTATTCTTATAGTGTGTAAACACCTCACTGAGCCTCCTCATCGGACGGCTCATCGTCACTTTCCTGTGGACGATACCGACGTTTATGAGGGGAAAGATGATAGTCGTCCTCATTGCACGACTCCCCTACAGTTTCCTGTGGAATAGGTCGTTTCCGAGGGTGTAGACGACTGCTCCCGACACCCTCCTCATGTAAAGGTGTCGTATGAGACTTCTGGGGAAGGTGTTGTGGTTGACCTCTCTCATTACGGTGATAAGGAGTTCGGAAATATTATCGCTCGTCTTGATAGTATTTTTGAAGATAGTAACGTGTTACTTGAGGTTGATTATAAAATTTTTGGTTCTGTACCTTCTTATATCAACTGCACTATCGTGTACACTACAACTACACTATCATGTACACTACATCAACTACACTACATCTACACTATCATCTACACTATCATCTACACTACATCAGCTACACTATCATCTTCACTATATCAACTGCACTATCATGTACACTACATCAACTACACTACATATACACTATCATCTACACTATCATCGACACTATCATCTACACTACAACTACACTATCATCTACACAATCATCTACATTAACACTACACTATCATCTACACTATCATCTACACTATCATCTACACAATCATCTACATTAACACTACACTATCATCTACACTATCATCTACACTATCATCTACATTATCATCTACACTACAACTACACTATCATCTACACAATCATCTACAATATCATCTACACTATCATTTACACTATCATCTACACTATCATCTACACTACAACTACACTATCATCTACACTATCATCTACACTATCATCTACACTATCATCTACACTACAACTACACTATCATCTACACTATCATCTACACTACAACTACACTATCATCTACACTACAACTACACTATCATCTACATTATCATCTACACTATCATCTACACTACAACTACACTATCATCTACACTATCATCTACTATCATCTACAATCATCACACTATCATCTTCACTACAACTACACTATCATACCTATATCATCCTACACTATCATCTACACTATCATCTACACTACAGCTACACTATCATCTGCACACAATCATCTACACTATCATCTTCACTACAACAACACTAGAATCTACACTATCATCTACTACAACTACACTATATTTCACCTATCATCTACACTATCATCCTACACTATAATCTACACTACAACTACACTATCATCTACACTACAACTACACTATCATCTACACTATCATCTACACTATCATCTACACTACAACTACACTATCTATCTACACTACAACTACACTATCATCTACACTATCATCTACACTATCATCTACACTATCATCTACACTATCATCTACACTACAACTACACTATCATCTACACTATCATCTACACTATCATCTACATTAACACTACACTATCATCTACACTATCATCTATACTATCATTTACACTATCATCTACACTATCATCTACACTATCATCTACACTATCATATACACTATCATCTACACTATCATCTCCATTATCATCTACACTACAACTACACTATCATCTACACTACAACTACACTATCATCTGCACTATCATATACACTATCATCTACACTATCATATACACTATCATCTACACTATCATCTACACTATCATCTACACTACAACTACACTATCATCTACACTATCATCTACACTATCATCTACACTACAACTACACTATCAACTACACTATCATCTACACTACAACTACACTATCATCTACACTATCATCTACACTATCAACTACACTATCATCTACACTACAACTACACTATCATCTACACTACATCAACTACACTATCATCTACACAATCATCTACATTAACACTACACTATCAACTACACTATCTTCTACACTACACATACACTATCCTTTACACTATATGAACTGCACCATCCTCAACATAATATCACACCTTTTCATAAAAAGTACCTCAATTTTTATTTGACCTCTATCCTTACACCAGAATTGATCTCAGTAAATTCTTCAATATGACTTATTTAAAAAAAGTCTTTGTGTCAACTTGGAGGAAGGTACGCCAAGGCTTGTGGGGCAAGACTCGTCGCCATGACCCACCAGCTCCTGTCAAGGTCTCACCTGAAGATCATTCAACTACTCATTATTTCATTGTTTCATGTAAAACAAAGGAAGTAATTTTACATTTTATAATATCTTACGACTATAAGACCGGACATCAACAAATTCTCCAAGCTTACATGGAGGCGAATAAGATAAAATGAAACACAGGGTCAACTGCAAGAACTTTTTATTATATTTTTTTTTATTTTTTATTTCTTCACGGATTATTATTATTATTATTATTATTATTATTATTATTATTATTATTATTATTGTTATTATCATTATTATTATTATTATTTTCAATTCTGTTTTTATTATAAATTTCATTTATAACACCATCAATCATCAATACATATAACACCATCCATCATCACTACATATAACATCACCTACCATCACTACATATAACATCATCCATCATCACTACATATAACACAACCCATCATCACTACATATAACACCACCCATCATCATTATATATAACACCATCCATCATCACTACAGATCGGTAAAGTAGTTTCCGAGATTCTCGCGCGAACACACATGCACACAAACACACACACACACACAGACATACTTCTTTGTTTTATATATATATATAAAGATTATTATTATTATCATTATTATTATTAGTATTATTATTAATAATTTCTTTTAACCTTTTTACAATGTTCAATTAATCTCATCATCTGATCTCACCCACACACTGGTAGTTATGTTAATTTCATCAATATTTCTGGAATGTTATTGTACTCGTGTATAGTTGAACAACTACCACTAAATTGTTTTGTCAACTACTAATTGTATTGCATTTATTTCGTTAATTTTGCCATTTAAACTATTATTTAATTGTGTACTTTTGGTGAGGGGGGGGAGGGGGAGAGGCGTGGTTTAGGGGGATATCCAGAGTCCACACAAATTACATTCCCTTGTAAAAAAAATAATCACCTTCTAACAGTGAAATATCCATCACCAATTTCGTTCATCCACCAACATGTATCACCGTGATGACGTAATCCCATGTGAGTTGTGGCATCCGGGAGTAAAAAAGATCAATTCTTTCGATGTATTCTTTCATTTAGGCCATAATTCCATTGAGACTTAACAGAAAGAGGCTACCGACGGAGAGGCTCATCCAGGTGGAAAGTTCATCCCGTTCCCGAGAGAAGCAAGGTTGATTACCCACGACAGGACTACATTATGAGCGACAATAATCAGTTTCCTGTCCCACCAGCACCAGGAAAAGGAATTAACTCTGGTGCTGGCTGGCTGGTGTTGGCTGCCTGGCTGCTGCTGGCTGGTGTTGGCTGCTTCGTCCATTTTCCCGTACAAGAATTCACCTAAGTGTTATAATTATTACCGAATATTCTGATTATAATTCCGTTTAAAATTCCAATATGAGTCATTACTTTTGTGTGAAGTAAAAAAAAAAAAAAAAGGTAATATCCCAAAACCAGAAAGTGTCCAGCTGCTCCAAGACAAAACTGTGGGGAAACTTACTCTAAAAAGTCATCACTTGGCTGTTTCATTCACTCAGTTGAGAGGAGCGGTGATCAACAGTCTGGATACACCATTTGATTTGAGTTAACTGAATCTCCTGAGTGGTGGCTAGTGGTAGTGGAGCTTTAGGTGTGAAGAAGAGGACTCAATGACGAAGAGGAGGAAAAGGAGGAAGGGTTGGAGGAGGAGAGGCGACACATTGACTCACTTTAATCCTGTGTGTGTGAGTGTGTGTGTGTGTGTGTGAGGACCATCTCTTTAAAAGGAACAGTTGCAATTCCTAACAGACCCAAATTCTAATAGGTTCCAGTCCTAATATGAATTTACAGCAACTGCACATGAATCTTCGTCTGGTTTTCATAGTTCAGAAATCACATAGAATATCGCATATCGTCACTGTCACTATGGGAGTAGAGGTGTTCTATAAGGGTGTCAAGGGGAGGGAAGGGGGAAGGGAAGGGGGAAGGGAAGGGGGAAGAGAAGGGGGAAGAGAAGGGGGGGAGGGGAAGGAAGGGAATCGCAGTGTACCATGGGCTCCACCTTTCATAATGACACCACTCTCTCATTTGTGACACATACCCACCATAAGGACTGTGGATATCTCAAGCTCACAGGTGGATGGTAGCTGGGTATCTCAAGCTCACAGGTGGATGGTAGCTGGGTATCTCAAGCTCACAGGTGGATGGTAGCTGGGTATCTCAAGCTCACAGGTGGATGGTAGCTGGGTATCTCAAGCTCACAGATGGATGGTAGCTGGGTATCTCAAGCTCACAGGTGGATGGTAGCTGGGTATCTCAAGCTCACAGGTGGATGGTAGCTGGGTATCTCAAGCTCACAGGTGGATGGTAGCTGGGTATCTCAAGCTCACAGGTGGATGGTAGCTGGGTATCTCAAGCTCACAGTCGTCTTAATGAGTGAAGAACTGTAGGTAAGAGCAGGTGTCTAATTCTGATGATATCTACTGTCCAGGTGAGAGGAGGTGACGTGGAGGTGACGTGGTACAGGGGTGAGGGGGAAGGGGGTAGGAGGAGGGGGTAGGAGGAGGTGATAGAAGGAGGGGTAGGAGAAGGGGGTAGAGGAGGGGAGGAGGAGGGGGATTTTTAAAGTTTCGAGGTTGAGGGTGACGAGGTGTGCAGCTGGAAGGTTAAGTGACGGGCGATAACCACACGACACCCAAAAGAACTCACACACCCCTGAGGCCCTGACGTCTGTATAGTCTTCGAAAATAAAAAATAAACCTTTTGGGTCTCTGTTGTCTCTCTATAACAGATGATAATTTTTGGAACGGGTGACGATAAAGAGTGAGGAATTTTGTGTGTGTGTGTGGTGGGGGGGGGTGCCTGCGAACGCTAGTAAAGTATACCCTTGTGTGTTGAATAGTTTGCCAAAAAAAATAAAAATAACAATAATATCACAAGCGAGGAAAATATACTGTAAACCACACACACAAGGCTGTTTATATTAGCCATAACAGAGCTTACAAACTTCACGTTGATGTTAGGTTAGGTTAGGTTAGGTTAGGTTAGGTTAGGTTAGGTTAGACTCACTCACTCCATACAGGGGCAGGAGGAGCACAGTTACCTCAAAACCACTCTATTGTACAAACAGTCTGGCGGATCAGTCAACACCGCTAATGTAGATATGTAAACAAAACGTGAATTACCACAACAACTAGTTCTGTGATGGCTGGCCAGTAGGATCCTGTAGCTGTGAACGTGTAAGGGCTAGCCAGTAGGATCCTGTAACTGTGAACGTGTGAAGGCTGGCCAGTAGGATCCTGTAGCTATGAACGTGTAAGGGCTAGCGTAGGATCCTGTAACTGTAAACGTGTGAAGGCTGGCTAGTAAGATCCTGTAGCTGTGAACGTGTGAAGGCTGGCCAGTAGGATCCTGTAACTGTGAACGTGTAAAGGCTGGCCAGTAGGATCCTGTAACTGTGAACGTGTGAAGGCTGGCCAG
>NW_024711657.1:0-16062 GCF_018991925.1 Homarus americanus | reverse complement strand
TGATGAATCCATTAATTTTGTCAAACGAGGTAGACGTGTCAAGAGTCCGAAAGTGGATTACTCGGGCCTTCTCAGCTGATACTTGTATGTTTTGTCTTTGTTGTGTTGCTTGGTCAGTAGCCGTTGCATTGTCAGAGTTTGTCGTTGGTCGTGGCAGTCGTGGGTCATGATTGGGCTCCCGCCTCTGCCTGTCCCTGCCTGGACGAGCAGAGGGGGGCTTGGTGCTTCCCCTCCCAGAGGGCATGGTTGGGGTGGCTGGGAACCACCCCTTGGGTACAGCTTTACTTGTTGAATTACATGTATGGTTTTGGTGCACTAAGGTTATGCAAGGCCCTCAGTGCAAAAAAAAAAGACTTTTACTTAAGGACGACCCCCGAACAGTGGTGTGCCTGCACGATCACAGACGTCACTGCTGGATTGGCCCAGGTTTTCCCCGACCCCCACTGGAGACACACAATCCCACTCCGTGAGGTGCGCACCACTGGGGGGGCTCTAGCACGAATACTGAATTATGAAAATTCAGCAGGTGCCTCGGCCAGGGTAAGTATTAGAAAAAAAGAAGTAAGAGAGAAAGCCCTCCTACCACGTCAGGAAGGACAACAGTTAGCTCTTCCCTCGCAGTTGTGTGGGTCACTCACACTAACTGTGGGGAGGGAATGCTAAGGTTGTCAATCCTGGGCGCTCGTGAGGTGTCAAAAATTGTAAGTGACAGAGCCACTTTTAAAATGAATTGATGAAAGATGAAATGTTTCAATGCTTTAAATAGCAAGAACAAGTGTGAGTGCAATCGCACAAGATGCAGCGGTCTATGGCGAAGAAAAACCGTTACAGAGTACTTTTCCCGCAAGAACGTCAGTCTCCTCCCTTGTCCAATCAGCCGATGTACTGGCCCTGACTGACTGATGTTGGGGATTACTGGCCTCTTCGCCATTAGGCTATTTCGGCCGAAGCTGATGTCTTCTTTCTTCTTCTAATCTTGGTCTTCTTTCTTGCTACAACTAATCTGATGTTCTTGTTTCTTCTTTTCTTGTTATTCTTGTGTTCTTCTTGTTCTTGGTATTTTGGTTACTTCTTTCTTCTTGTTGTTTTATTTGGGATGAATTATGGTATGCATGAGTGATATGATGGTGAGTTAGTGACAGACCAGATGAAATGGCTTGTCAGGTGACTAGTTTCTCTGTGATTTTTTTTTTTTTATTATTTTTATTTTGTCTTTTGTAGCCCGTGTCTTTTTGTTTGAATATATGTTGGTGGGTGTCAGTTTAGCTTGATAAATGTGAGTGTTGTATGTAATGATAAGGTTTGTGATGTGTTTCTCATGTTGTATGTTTTAATTTTTGTTTTATTCATTTTTATTTTTTTTTAATTTTTATTTTTTAAGGCATGGTTACATACATATAATAGATATAAAAAGAGTTCATGCGTGTGTCAATCATAACATGCCGATAAGATGGGTCTCCTTGAGGAAGGTTATTACTGCGTCACTTATGGTGACATTATCTTGCAATAGGTTGGGTACAGTCAGCACGAAGCCTTGCTCGGCAGCTAGGATCACCAGCTGCCGGCGCTCTGGTTCGTACTGGCTGCACTCAGTCAGAATATGTCTGATGGAGAGAATTAGGTTAAAAGTGGCACAGATAGGTGGGAAGGAATTGTCAAGATAGGCCCCTAGGTGGGTCAGATAGGTACAGTTCAGCCTTAATCTGGCGAGAACGACCTCTTCCCTCCTATTCTTTCTATATGCTGAGGGCCAGTTTCCTATATTAGTCTTCCAGGTGTTGTGGAGATCCAACCTAGTCCATTCAAGTTGCCACTTTCCAAATGCATACGTCTTCCCCAAGGAGAGACACGACTGAGTCTCCCAGGGTACATTGGTTGTCTCCCCGAGACCCACAGTCGCTCTTGCTAATCTGTCTGCCTGTTCATTGCCCCAAATGTTACAATGCCCAGGCACCCACACCAGCACAATATTCTTGGCACACTCATGTAATTTATTAATAATGTTGCCCTGTATCTCATTGCTGGTAGTATTACCACCTTGAATTGCTTTAAGAGCTGACATGGAATCTGAAATTACAGCGACATCATTGACATTGCTTGTTATTGCAATGTCAATGGCTCTACTTATTGCGAACATTTCTGCAGAGAATATGGTTGTATGCCGCGGCAGGCGGGCGCTCCACTCCCCGTCTCTGCTCCAGATACCGGCTCCGACGTTGTCGTCAGTCTTGGACCCGTCGGTGTACACGTGAGTATAGGCGCTGAATCCTTCAAGAAATTGATAGAAAAGTTGCCTCAGGAGCTCAGGATGAAAGTCATTCTTCGCTCCCGGAAGCCACGATGTTTCCACATGGAAGTTGGGGTTCTCCCATGGCGGACACAACGGTGGAACGTATCTATCAACGTCTTCGAAATGGATACCAGCACCCTGGCACAAGGTCTGGAGGCGGACAACCGAGGACGGGGACCTACGCAGCTGCAGGAAACGGAATTTAGCAACAGCACACCAACCTGGGTGGTCTGTGCCGCGCTTCCTAGCCGCAGTCAACCCGTACCTTAGCGTCAACATGTCCCTCCTGATGTGAAGTGGAGGGACGTGGGCCTCAACCTCTAGTTTACCTACACGTGTACACCTGTAGGCACCCAGACATAGACGAAGGCATCGGTTCTGTATTCTGGTTAGCTTTGCGAGTGTGGTGTTGCATGCCGAAGCATACAACTGGCATCCATAATCAAGTTTTGATCTGATCAGGGTCTTATACACCATTAATAAAGATTTCCTATCGGCTCCCCATGTAGTACCTGATAAAACTTTCAGGATGTTTGTGACTTTAAGACATTTACTTTCAAGTTCGTTAATGTGGTTTTTCCACGTTAATTTCCGGTCAAAATGAACACCAAGAAATTTTACTGAAGTCTGAATTTTAATAGGAGTATCATTTAATTTTAATACTGGATTACTAATGTTACGTTTCTTAGTGAAGACTACTCCTACTGTCTTCTCAACTGAAAACCTAAATCCCCATTGTATTGCCCACTGTTCCGCGGCTTTTAGGCCAGCCTGCACCCTTTGTGCAGATAGCCTCTCAGCTCGAGAGGAGCGCCAGATTGCGCAATCGTCAGCAAACAAGGAGAATTTGAGGTCACTTAAGCTGGGGGCTGGTGTTAGGAAATCATTAATCATTATAAGGAATAAAACTGGGCCCAAAACGCTACCTTGTGGAACTCCATTTTCAAAGACAAATGTGTCTGATTTTACGTTACCTTTTAATTTGACGGAAAAAGTCCTGTCCTGCAAAAAATTACTAATAAAAATTGGCAAATTACCTCTCAGACCCAAGGCGTGGAGCTTCATCATGAGGCCAGTCCGCCATGTCATGTCGAAAGCTTTTTCTATATCTAAGAATACTGCAATTAATGTTTCTTTACTGCAAAGAGCTTTTGAGATGTCAGTTTCAAGACTTATTAAATGATCTAGTGTGCTTCTACCTTGGCGGAAACCACACTGTCGATCATTCAATAAGTTGTTACTTTCCAAAAAATACATTAGTCTACGCTTTATCATACGTTCCATGACCTTACACAGACAGTTTGTGAGCGAAATCGGACGGAATGAGTTGGTGTTGTTTGGGCATTTGTCCCTCTTCGGGATCGGTACGACATGGGCAAAGTGCCATGAGTTTGGAAACGTTCTGGACGTCCAGATCTCATTGTACACTTCTAGCAATTTGTCCAGGTTTCCCTGGTCAAGGTGCTTAATCATCTCGTATCGTATACCGTCAGGTCCAGGGGTAGAGCCCTTGCCCTTTTTAATAGCAAAGGAAAGTTCCTCTGGGGAAAATGCTCGATTGTAGCCCTGTTCGTCCCCGTTCTCGAAGTCGAGATGCAAGAGCTCGGCACGATCACGGAACACGCCGAAGCGTGGATCATGATTGGTGGAGCTACTGGCATCTGCAAACTTCTGGCCTAGGGTGTTGGCAATGGCCTGGGGTTCGTCGAGAATCCGCCCTCCACTACTCACCTGTGGGATAAAACTCCTTCCTCCTTTGGATCTGACCCGGTTTATAGCCGACCATACCTCAGAGGAAGGGGTATCCTTGTTAATAGTGGAGACGAACGCCCGCCAAGACTCTCTCTTACACTCCCTGAGAACCCTCCTAGCCTTGGCTCTAGCTTTTTATATTCAATTAAGTTTACAAGTGATGGAATTCTATTGAATAAACGACATAGCCTATTTCGCTCACAGACCACTCGTCGGCAGTCTGGTGTCCACCATGGAACTCCAGGCCTGTGGGTTTTTGCAGAAGTCTTAGGAATTGTTAAGTCTGCTGCGTGTATTATAGCTTGTTGTATGTGTGTAATTTTGGTGTTGATGTCTTGTCCAATGGTGTCTATACGAACGGCTCCTGAGTAGGCCCTCCAGTCTGCCTTCCTAAGGTTGTAGCGCACCTCGGGAGTAGCCGTTGGGGCGCCACACTCCTAAGAAATGCAGATCGGAAAATGGTCGCTACCCAGAGAGTCGTCGTATGTAGAAAATTTACAATCTAATAGCAAGGCAGCATCAACTATAGAAAGATCTATAGCTGACGCTGTGCCAAATCGTTCGTCCACTCGAGTCGCACTACCGTCATTCAGAAGAGACAGGTTGGAGTTGAGGATAGCTGCAGCCACCTGCTCTCCCCTCCCATCACTCCGGACACTGCCCCACCGCAAATGGCGAGCATTGAGGTCGCCGAGGATCATTTTCTTTCCTGGCAGTTGGTTAAATAGCTCCTCAAGCTCACCGTCGTCGATGAGCCCGCCCGGAGGACAGTATAGTGAACAGATGGCAACATAGCCAGTCCGAATCTTAACTCTGCACGCCACAGCCTGCAGGTTCACGTTCAGACTGACTCTTTGCTGGGCGAATGAACTCCGAATGTATAGGGCTACCCCCCTTAGGTTGTCTCCCCTGTAGGACGTGTAGTTGTCGAATACAGGTGGGTCGTCGTGACCCGCAAGTAGCGTCTCTTGTAGGCAAAAAACGTCCGGCCGGAATAATGACATTAGTAAATGAAATTGATCGTTTTTATTCCTAGCACCTCTGCAATTCCACTGTATGATACTGAATTTTAAGTCTGAGAGTTGATATGGTCAGCGTTTTGGGCTTTATTTTTCTTTCCTCTTGTATATGGGGGGGAAAGAGGGTCCGTGGAAGGATCCCCCTCATCAGATGAGCAGTCTCCCGGCTCCAAAGAGCCAGTACTCTGCTCGGTAGGGGCTCCCTGCCCCTGGTGTGGTTGAAAAGCATAAAAGAGTGGTTGTGGTGTTGAGTCTCTTCTCATGCATTCTTGCGATTGCGTTCTCCTCCTTACGTTAGGGTAGATAGGGTCGTGAGTCTGTTTGGTTTTCGGGGTCAGGTATAACTTGTTAGTTTGGGTCTCGTTACTGGTCATAGTTGTATTAGTGTTCTCGTCTTTGGCGTCTGTGGTTGAATAACCGGTGATTGTGGGGTCAGTCTGTGTTGCGATGGTCTTGGTCTCAGTCTGCGTTCCAGTGGTGCACATTTTGGGAGGTGAGGTATTTTTGGATACAGCGGATGCAAAGGACATTCCAGGTGTTGGTGTCTGCAAGGACAACTCCACCTGCATCTTAGCCTCCTTGTAGTCCAAATTTTTCTCTGCTCTCACCTTACTGATCTCATACTCCCTCAGGTAGGAAGGGCACTTCCTGTCTGAGGCAGCATGCTGACCGGAACAGTGGTAGCATTTTTCCTCCGTCTGTGTACAGTCATCGTCCCTGTGTCCGGTCTGAGCACATTTGGAGCATACCTGGGTGTTACGGCAGGCCTTACCAGTGTGTCCAAACCTTTGGCAGTTGAAACAACGCATTGGGAATGAAATGTATGTTTTGGTCTGGACCCTCTCATATCCTACCAAGACATGAGTGGGCCTAACAAGTCCTTCAAAAGTGAGTACTGCTGTAGTTGATCGTTTGCGTTCACCGTCTGTGGTCTTCCTATTAAATACGTAAGCATCGACGACTCCTTGATCTTTCATGTGGTACTTAATTTCGTCATTTGTCATCCCCTGAAATTCGTAGCTGTTAACTACAACCTTACAGGTGTTGAGAAATGCTGGGATATATGGTTCCACTTTTGTTGTATGAAAAGTTTTAAGATTCAAGGCGTCCCTCATTTGCTGTGCGTCTTTAACAGTAACTTGGAGTTCGCCTTTTCTTGTCTTTCGGACTTTCTCCACGTCCCCTATCTGATCCTTAATGGCCTTCTGTATGATGAATCCATTAATTTTGTCAAACGAGGTAGACGTGTCAATAGTCCGAAAGTGGATTACTCGGGCCTTCTCAGTTGATACTTGTATGTTTCGTCTTTGTTGAGTAGTTTGGTCAGTAGCCGTTACATTGTCTGGGTTTGTCGTTGGTCGTGGCAGTCGTGGGTCTTGATTGGTCTCCCGCCTCTGCCTGTCCCTGCCTGGACGAGCAGAGGGGGGCTTGGTGCTTCCCCTCCCAGAGGGCATGGTTGGGGTGGCTGGGAACCACCCCTTGGGTACAGCTTTGCTTGTTTAATTACATGTATGGTTTAGGTGCACTAAGGTTATGCAAGGCCCTCAGTGCAAAAAAAATACTTTTACTTAAGGACGACCCCCGAACAGTGGTGTGCCTGCACGATCACAGACGTCACTGCTGGATTGGCCCAGGTTTTCCCCGACCCCCACTGGAGACACACAATCCCACTCCGTGAGGTGCGCACCACTGGGGGGGCTTTAGCACGAATACTGAATTATGAAAATTCAGCAGGTGCCTCGGCCAGGGTAAGTATTAGAAAAAAAGAAGTAAGAGAGAAAGCCCTCCTACCACGTCAGGAAGGACAACAGTTAGCGCTTCCCTCGCAGTTGTGTGGGTCACTCACACTAACTGTGGGGAGGGAATGCTAAGGTTGTCAATCCTGGGCGCTCGTGAGGTGTCAAAAATTGTAAGTGACAGAGCCACTTTTAGAATGAATTGATGAATGATGAAATGTTGCAATGCTTTAAATAGCAAGAACAAGTGCAAGTGCAATCGCACAAGATGCAGCGGTCAATGGCGAAGAAAAACCGTTACAGAGTACTGTTCCCGCAAGAACGTCAGTCTCCTCCCGTGTCCAATCAGCCTCTGAACTGGCCCGACTAACTTTTCCTTATATACCGAGCGGGCCGCTCAGGATCAGACTGGCTGCAGCTACGGCTCTCTTACATTGGTTGGGTCCGCGAGACGGCCACCTGGCCTGATCCTGAGCTTGGTATAAAAGACCAAGGTGGCGGGCGGAAATTTAACTCCTATCACGAAAAGCAGCAGCAGCAACATGTCAGGACGCGGCAAGGGAGGCAAAGTTAAGGGCAAGTCAAAGTCCCGTTCTAGCAGGGCCGGACTCCAGTTCCCCGTGGGTAGGATCCACCGTCTCTTGCGTAAAGGCAACTATGCTGGGCGTGTTGGTGCAGGTGCACCTGTGTACCTTGCAGCCGTCATGGAGTACCTGGCAGCAGAAGTGCTCGAGCTGGCCGGTAACGCCGCCCGCGACAACAAGAAGACCCGCATTATCCCGCGTCATCTTCAGCTTGCCATTCGCAATGACGAGGAGCTGAACAAGCTCCTGTCTGGAGTCACCATTGCCCAAGGGGGTGTCCTTCCTAACATCCAAGCTGTGCTCCTCCCCAAGAAGACAGAGAAGAAATAAGAACCCAAGGTTCGTTCACACAAGACAACCGAACCAAACAGGCTCCTTTCGGAGCCACAGGATATCACTTAAAGAGAGAAATATACGACATCAACGTTTTGCAGGATAACACTCTATTTTACGTGTAATTAGCATAGTCTTGTGGAAATTGAGTGAAATTGATTTTGAATGGTGTAGATGTGAAGGGCGGTTGTGGGGGCCTGGGGTGGGGGACTTAAACGGGACTTAGAAGGGCGCAGAAGCAGCTTTAGCAGCAGCAGCAAGGGAGGCGACCTTATTTTCAGTCAGGTTCATACACAAAGAAATACATCAGATTCATTGACAGTACAGTACACATTTACCAGTGTGGGCTAGCCAATTTGGGATAAAGAGCAAGAATGTAATGTCCTCAATGAAGTAATGACATAGTTCAAGATACAATAAGTGAGGTGGCCTGAAGTCTTTGACAGTGTCACATTCAATAATATAGTGCTTTAAAGGTGTATCACAAAGTTTACATGCTGAGTGTTCCGGTATGGGTACAGCGTGACTAACTTGCCAGATGTGTCTGTATCCTAACCTAATTCTGGCCACGACTACATCACACAGGCAGGCAGGAGCAAGTTGTTTGGACACTCTTCCTAGCCCCCTTGGTCCCTGTTCACCTACCTACTGTAGCAGTAAGTAGGTACCTGTTGTAAATCGAAAGGTTGCCAATTCGTATTCAGGGAAAGTTGTTGGAGCTTCTAAACTTGAACTGACACAATCCGACGAGTGGTGACCCGAGGATCACAGACACTATCTCTCCCACTACAAATCCCTTCCTAACCTCCTGCTCCTTCCTATGTCCTCCCAAAATTGAACCATGCTATCGCAAAGGTAATAATACAGGTAGAGACAACAACATATTTTCCTATTGTCTTATTATATATTAATAACAGAAACGCTGCCGCCATCCCGGAGGCTTTACATTGTCTCACTGTTCATTCCCTCCACAATTCTTCCTCTTACTTCTTCTTCTTCTTCTTTTTCTTCTTCTTCTTCTTCTTCTTCTTCTTCTTCTTCTTCTTCTTCTTCTTCCATCAATACTTTATTAACGGTGTATGTAAGTTTCACCATGTTTTGCACTACAGCGGTAGAGCAAAGTATATTTTGTTAGCAATAAACCAAAAGCATATTTTATGCCCTAATCATCACTACATAGAACACCACCCATAAAGCATGATACTAGTAGACCACAAAAACTGCTATAAACCCCCAAAGCATATTTTATTGCCTAATCATCACTACATAGAACACCACTCATAAAGCATGATACTATTAGACCACAAACTGCTATAAACCCCAATAATATACTATACTAGTGACTCTAATTGTGTTACCCAATATTATACGAAATAATACTATAAAACATAATAATAAACACACTAATAGTGTATATTAGTTGAATGCACAATCTGATGAGAAGTCAAAAAAAAAAAAAAAAAAAATAGCAACAACCTAGAAAGAGTGTAGAGTATTTTTGTGCAAACTATTATACTAGTAGATGGTCTAAGATAACTGTATGTGAAGGAAAAGGTGTGCTCTCCACTCAAACTTTCTTTTTATGAAATCTCCCACTCCCCAGCTGAGCGGTACGCCCAATGGGAAACAAAACGTGGCACATAACACGCCGCCCGCCAGCTCTGGCTCGGTGAATAGGAATCAGTAATCGGGCGGAGTATAAACAACACCGCCGCCAATGTGCTCCTCCCATCTCTGAGGAAATCTGGCGGGCAACTTAGTATTATATTAGCATGTAATAATAATAACAATAATAATAATAATAATAATAATACTACTACTACTACTACTAATAATAATAATAATAATAATATTAATAATAATAATATTAATAATAATAACATGCAATTTCATTTTATAACACATACTAACAAAATAGTGTATAGCCTACTATACTTAACTATAATAGGTTAGGTTGCGTAGGAGGATCTAAAAAGTACAGTAGTATACACACACACACACACACACACACACACACACACACACACACACACACACACACATACATATAGACAACAAACTAAATTAGAAACCACACGTCAGTGAAGTTATCAAATCCTCCAGTTTCCGTCTCCACCTCCTACGCCGACTCAAGTCCCTCGGTGGTCCTGCACACGAGCTCCTCAGTGTTTACACAACATTCATACTTCCCAAGCTCACCTATGCCTCCTCCACCTGGTCTTCCTCCCTAAATGCCACACAACGTAAACACCTCGAAAAAATGCAAAAGAGGCCATGCAAGATTATTCTCTACCCTTCCTACTCCACATATCAAGAAGCGCTCAACACACTGACCCTTTAGACTCTCACTGACCATCACCACGACCTCATCTGCAAATTTGGTAAGAAGCTTCTACACCATCCCCGACACCGGCTCCTACTACCACCTGAGATCCCTAGTCCGAGAATTGCTCTTCGACACCACAACCGCATCCAGCCCAGCCCATACGTGCACGAACTGATCGCTATAAGAACAGCCCAGTCCCAACCATTGTAAAAATTATCGATAACTTGTAATAAATCAGTGTACTCACTCCCAGTAAACACTACTCCTTGCACTGTCACTATGTTGAAATGAACTGTAGTTTGAGCTTTTCCCCAGCTAGTTATTATATGTCTTATTTGTGTCACTCATGTTACTTGTATATTATTTGTAATTCGTAACCCATTCCCCAAATATGTAACTGTATTTTTTCAGTCTTCTGGCTGCCAAGCTCTTTCAATAAACCGTTAATTATTATTATTATTATTATTATTTATATGTTGGCCCATACCAACTCACTCCCCTGAACCCTCCTCCCCAGCGGACTATCAACAAGTTCTTGCCATAAGGTACTATCTCATTTGGCCAAGGAATGGAACATAAGGTACTATTTCATTTGGCCAAGGAATGGAACCAGTGATGAATAGTGGTGAACAGTGCTTAACTCAGTGAAAAACAACTCGGCAGTTGAGTCTTACCCAAGCTAGCTAACCACCTTCACACAGTGAGGTCCCAGGTACCCAGTTATACTTCCCCTGAGACTCCACGATAGAGAGGCCTGGGACCACACCTCACCCACTGGAATGAGTGAGTCATGTCGACCACGTGGTGTCCCCAAGATGCTACGACAACACGTAGTGAATGTTTTGCTACAGCATCATCATGTGAATTTCCTCATAACACCATCTGTGAGGTAACTGCTACATCATCAGGCCCCTCATAACGCCATCTGTGAGGGAGTTACTACACTACGTGTCTGGTGTTCAACATCTCACCTTACATGATCTACGCATGCAAACATTAATCTGTATGTTCACTGTGTGCTCCTTCACCTTTCTCTAATGAGGGCTTTTGTTAAACCACCAATTTATGATGTACTAAGTCATTTGTGTCCAATGTATACTTTCGAAAAGCCCTTGTTTGGGGAAGGTAGGAGAGAGTAGTCGTCATTATTGTCCAAGCCACATTATTTATTTCTATATATAAGTAATGTAGGCTGGTTTTTAAATACCTCAATCCCCTAACGGTGCTGTTTGTATATTAAGAAATACCGAAGCCATACAGTACAACACCAGCGAATATGAAGTATCACTGTAACCGGCAACTGTTACTCACTCATACCTACATACATATATAGAGTCTTTACAGAATGATAGCAGACACGGGGAAGACGAACAACAAGAGGAGAAGAGTTAGAAGAAAATCAACTTCAAGCTAAGAAGAAGAATACCAAGACATTTCCTCCAAACAAGAAAACAACACACACAATCAAGCCGACCAAACACTGAGAAACCATGGCGGAACCCAACATGCACCGGACGCTTGACCTGACTCTATCCTGCCGCATCCAGGCGAGTTGCTGCTTAAAGTCCCTCACGCAAGCGCTGTTTAGCCACTGCACCTATTCTATCCTCCTAAAATTCACTTCAATCCCCCCTGCCACTAGCATGTTATGTATGTATGTATGTATGTATGTATGTATGAATGAATGATAACTGCAACTTTGCGTATTAAAACTCATTACTCTTACCGAAGTAATATAGTGCGTGGTTATGTTATGTCATGTTAGGATAGATTATAAACTACATTGGGTTACATTTCGGGAGGTTCGGTGACGCTACAGGAAGTTAGGTGAGGTACCTGGAGGTTAGGTGAATGTTGACTGACTGACTGACAATTATTAGGAAGTGGTTCCAACACGTTCACACACAACCTATACTCATACCACAAGTCCAGAATTAGAGAGGATCATGTGATTGGATATATTTTCAACGATTTACTCAGTGTCTAACCAACTCTTTAGCGATTTAAATGTGGACCTAAAATTAGGTCCGTATATTTGTTTGTCGTGGTGGTGGTGGTGGTGTGCGCCCGTCCATCAGGTTGATTAACCACCAAAACCATAAAGGGTGCGGCCCTGCCGTTTCAGGGCATACACCACATCCATGGCGGTGACGGCCTTCCTTTTTGCGTGCTCGGTGTAGGTGACGGCGTCACGGATGACGTTCTCCAGAAACACCTTGAGGACGCCGCGGGTCTCCTCGTAGATAAGGCCGGATATACGTTTAACACCTCCACGCCGAGCTAGACGACGAATGGCGGGCTTGGTGATACCCTGGATGTTGTCACGAAGCACCTTACGATGACGCTTGGCGCCACCCTTTCCAAGTCCCTTGCCTCCTTTGCCTCGTCCAGTCATGTTGTTGTGGTTGCTACTACAGGTGGTCCTGGTGTGGCTGCGCCCACGGTTTGGTGGGAGTAGGTGGCGTGCTGTGGACGCAGCGGTAGTATCGTTCATCCAAGGCCGTCCCTCCCTCTTGGAGGTGGGGCGTAGCTTGCGGATGACGCATGCGGCACTCGTGGCCAATGAGGTGGCCACTGAGGTGGAGAATGTCTGTATATAAGCCCGCCCGCCTGCCGGGCCGCCCGTATTGACTATTTCGTCGTCGAGATGGCCCGTACTAAACAGACTGCCCGCAAGTCCACTGGAGGCAAGGCTCCACGGAAGCAGCTTGCCACCAAGGCAGCTCGCAAGTCCGCCCCAGCCACCGGTGGTGCCAAGAAGCCCCATCGTTACAGGCCCGGAACCGTCGCCCTTCGTGAGATCCGTCGTTACCAGAAGAGCACAGAGCTACTCATCAGGAAGCTGCCCTTCCAGCGCCTGGTGCGTGAGATCGCCCAGGATTTCAAGACTGACCTGCGCTTCCAGTCGTCTGCCGTCATGGCTCTGCAGGAAGCCTCTGAGGCTTACCTGGTGGGTCTTTTCGAGGACACCAACCTGTGTGCCATTCACGCCAAGCGCGTTACCATCATGCCCAAGGACATCCAGCTGGCCCGGCGCATCCGCGGAGAGCGTGCTTAAGTCCTCTTCCTTGGGAAAAACAAAAAGCACAACAAAACCTACCAGACATCTATAACTCGGCCCTTCTCAGGGCCAAAGAACTGTTCTGAAGATAATTTTCATGACAATCGAAATGGTTGGTGGTCGGAGAGCGTTAATTTCGGTTACCCAAATCGCCTAACGGTAAGTTGGTAACATTCGTGGAGGTACGATTGTATAGTAGGTCATCAATTCGGGAGGTGGGTGGGTGCAACAAACAAGAGCTAGTAACAAATAAATATATAAAGAATAAGTAAGTAAAGAAATAAATAAAATAAAAGAACATACAATAAAATAAAATAAAAATTTTTTTACATGAAATAGGCATGCTGCAAACAAGAAATGAAGCCCAAACACACTCCATGTATGTCACTTTGCAGTGGGTGTAAAAGTACTCCACGCAGAATTTATTTATTTATTTATTATGTTTCGATTTAGTCCTGTTTCTACGCCAATAGAGAATGCAGATTATTATAATTTTATTTTTTTTATTTCCCTCTCAATATATCACTGTCGGTAACTGTCTCTTTAACATGTAACTGTGGCTCCGATGGAGCCGATTAAGTTGTAGTAGTGTGATGGCGTGTTTGTTGTGCACAAGTAACCTCTTACTTGGAAGAGGTGTACTTGGTGACAGCCTTGGTGCCCTCAGACACGGCATGCTTGGCCAGTTCACCGGGCAGCAAGAGTCGGACAGCTGTCTGGATTTCCCGACTTGTAATGGTGGAGCGTTTGTTGTAGTGCGCCAGGCGGGAAGCCTCGGCAGCGATGCGCTCGAAGATGTCGTTCACGAAAGAGTTCATGATGGACATAGCTTTGGAGGAGACTCCTGTGTCGGGGTGCACTTGCTTCAGTACCTTGTAGATGTAGATGCTGTAGCTTTCCTTTCTCCTGCGCTTCTTCTTCTTGTCACCCTTGGCAATGGCCTTCTGGGCCTTTCCAGCCTTCTTGGCAGCCTTTCCGGAAGTTTTGGGAGGCATGGCGGCACAGTTACTCGTGGCGCGGAGCGAGAGAATTGAAAACTGGCCCGATTAACTTTTCCTTATATACCGAGCGGGCCGCTCAGGATCAGACTGGCTGCAGCTACGGCTCTCTTACATTGGTTGGGTCCGCGAGACGGCCACCTGGCCTGATCCTGAGCTTGGTATAAAAGACCAAGGTGGCGGGCGGAAATTTAACTCCTATCACGAAAAGCAGCAGCAGCAACATGTCAGGACGCGGCAAGGGAGGCAAAGTGAAGGGCAAGTCAAAGTCCCGTTCTAGCAGGGCCGGACTCCAGTTCCCCGTGGGTAGGATCCACCGTCTCTTGCGTAAAGGCAACTATGCTGAGCGTGTTGGTGCAGGTGCCCCTGTGTACCTTGCAGCCGTCATGGAGTACCTGGCAGCAGAAGCGCTCGAGCTGGCCGGTAACGCCGCCCGCGACAACAAGAAGACCCGCATTATCCCGCGTCATCTTCAGCTTGCCATTCGCAATGACGAGGAGCTGAACAAGCTCCTATCTGGAGTCACCATTGCCCAAGGGGGTGTCCTTCCTAACATCCAAGCTGTGCTCCTCCCCAAGAAGACAGAGAAGAAATAAGAACCCAAGGTTCGTTCACACAAGACAACCTAACCAAACAGCCTCCTTTCGGAGCCACAGGATATCACTTAAAGAGAGAAATATACGACATCAACGTTTTGCAGGATAACACTCTATTTTACGTGTAATTAGCATAGTATTGTGGAAATTGAGTGAAATTGTTTTTGAATGTTGTAGATGTGAAGGGGTACTGCGGGGGCCTGGGGTGGGGGACTTAAACGGGACTTAGAAGGGCGCAAGAAGCAGCAGGAGCCAGGGAGGCGACCTTATTTTCAGTCAGGTTCATACACAAAGAAATACATCAGATTCATTGACAGTACAGTACACATTTACCAGTGTGGGCTAGCCAATTTGGGATAAAGAGCAAGAATGTAATGTCCTCAATGAAGTAATGACATAGTTCAAGATACAATAAGTGAGGTGGCCTGAAGTCTTTGACAGTGTCACATTCAATAATATAGTAGTGCTTTAAAGGTGTATCACCAAGTTTACATGCTGAGTGTTCCGGTATGGGTACAGCGTGACTAACTTGCCAGATGTGTCTGTATCCTAACCTAATTCTGGCCACGACTACATCACACAGGCAGGCAGGAGCAAGTTGTTTGGACACTCTTCCTAGCCCCCTTGGTCCCTGTTCACCTACCTACTGTAGCAGTAAGTAGGTACCTGTTGTAAATCGAAAGGTTGCCAATTCGTATTCAGGGAAAGTTGTTGGAGCTTCTAAACTTGAACTGACACAATCCGAGGAGTGGTGACCCGAGGATCACAGACACTATCTCTCCCACTTCAAATCCCTTCCTAACCTCCTGCTCCTTCCTATGTCCTCCCAAAATTGAACCATGCTATCGCAAAGGTAATAATACAGGTAGAGACAACAACATATTTTCCTATTGTCTTATTATATATTAATAACAGAAACGCTGCCGCCATCCCGGAGGCTTTACATTGTCTCACTGTTCATTCCCTCCACAATTCTTCTTCTTCTTCTTCTTCTTCTTCTTCTTCTTCTTCTTCTTCTTCTTCTTCTTCTTCTTCTTCTTCTTCTTCTTCTTCTTCTTCTTCTTCTTCTTCTTCTTCTTCTTCTTCTTCTTCTTCTTCTTCTTCTTCTTCTTCTTCTTCGTCTTCTTCTTCTTCTTCTTCTTCTTCTTCTTCTTCTTCTTCTTCCATCAATACTTTATTAACGGTGTATGTAAGTTTCACCATGTTTTGCACTACAGCGGTAGAGCAAAGTATATTTTGTTAGCAATAAACCAAAAGCATATTTTATGGCCTAATCATCACTACATAGAACACCACCCATAAAGCATGATACTAGTAGACCACAAAAACTGCTATAAAACCCCAAAGCATATTTTATTGCCTAATCA